>NC_080171.1:6197067-6369567 GCF_950295315.1 Erinaceus europaeus
CTATTCTTGCTATCCCTTCTTTCTTTTCTCTTTCTTCTTCACTGGGATTTGGTTACTATTCTTTCACAGACTGGAGAAATTGTTTGGCTAACTAGTAGTGATTAAACTGCTTCAATACTTGCTTCAGTTGTTACTGTAATTCCTGAGGTTGGTGAGTGCAATTGCAATAAAGGTATTTAGTACAGTGTTGCTTGTACTCAAGACACAACGGCTGAGGAACAACAGAGCATAAAAAAGAAACACATAAATCAAAAAAATGGGTAGATCAAAAACAAATAAAACTGCTACTCCAATGAATGAAGACAAGAGCCCAGAAGAAACTACAAATCAGCCAGAAGTAACCATAGATAAGAAAAGTATGCAAACAATAATAAACTTATTAATCACAGAAATGAAAACAACATTGGAGGAAAGGAATGGCAGTATTAGGGAAACAACAGTTGAGACCCCCAAGGAAAATACTGATTATCTTGAGACAATTAGAGAACTGAAAGCTGAAATAGCTGTAATGAAGAAAGAAGCTGAGGCAAGGGAAAGCAGACTAACAGAAGCAGAAAACAGAATTAGTCAGACAGAGGATGAGTTAGAGAAAACTAAGAAAGAGGTGAAAGAGCTTAAAAAGAGATTGAGAGACACTGAAAACAACAACAGAGACATATGGGATGATCTCAAAAGAAGTAACATTCGCATAATTGGCCTGCCAGAGAAAGAAAGAGAGGAAGGGGAAGCAAACATTCTAGAGGAAATAATAGAAGAAAACTTCCCAGACCTGAATAACAGAAAGGATATCAAGGTTCAAGAGGCCCAGAGAGTACCAAACAGAATCAACCCAGACCTGAAGACACCAAGGCACATCATAGTCACAATGATAAGAAGTAAGGATAAAGAAAGGATCCTAAAGGCTGTAAGAGAGAAACAAAAAGTCACATACAAGGGAAAACCCATAAGATTATCTGCAGATTTCTCCACTCAAACTCTAAAAGCCAGAAGAGAATGGCAAGATATCTATCGAGCCCTGAATGCTAGACCTTCATTCAAACTAGATGGAGGGATCAAAACCTTCTTAGACAAACAACAGTTAAAGGAGGCAACCATCACCAAGCCGGCCCTGAAAGAGGTTCTAAAAGACCTCTTATAAACAAGAACATCACTATAATACTGGCAATATAAAAGAGCAAACAAAAAAAATTTTTTTGAACAATGGCACTACAATACATTAAATCCATAATATCAAGAAATGTCAATGGCTTAAACTCACCCATCAAAAGGCACAGCGAGTGGGGATGGATCAGAAAACATAACCCAACCATATGCTGCTTGCAAGAATCCCATCTGTCACAACAAGATAAACACAGACTTAAAGTGAAAGGATGGAAAACTATCATACAGGCTAATGGACCACAAAAAGGGGCAGGAACAGCCATTCTCATCTCAGACACAATAGATTTTAAATTAAATAAAGTAATAGAAGATAGGCAAGGACATCACATAATGATTAGAGGATCAATCAGCCAATAAGACTTAACAATCATTAACATCTATGCACCCAATGAGGGACCATCTAAATATGTCAAGCACTTACTGAAAGAATTTCAAAAATACATCAATAGTAATACAATAATAGTGGGAGACTTCAATACCCCACTCTCACACTTAGACAGATCAACAAAGCAGAGAACCAACAAAGATACAAGATAATTGAATGAAGAGATTGACAGACTAGACCTCTTGGACATTTTCAGAGTCCTTCACCCCCAAAAACTGGAATATACCTTCTTTTCAAATCCACATAACACATACTCAAGGATAGACCACATGTTAGGCCACAAAGACAGCATCAATAAATTCAAGAGCATTGAAATCATCCCAAGTATCTTCTCAGACCACAGTGGAGTAAAACTAACATTTAACAACAGACAGACAATTATTAAAAGTCACAGAATTTGGAAACTAAACAACATACTCCTTAAGAACCACTGGGTCAGAGATTCACTCAAGCAGGAAATTCAAATGTTCCTGGAAACAAATGAAAATGAAGACACAACCTATCAAAATATTTGGGACACAGCTAAAGCAGTACTGAGAAGGAAACTTATAGCCATACAATCACATATTAAACACCAAGAAGAAGCTCAAATGAACGACCTTACTGCACACCTCAAGGACTTAGAGGAAGAGGAACAAAGGAACCCTAAAGCATCCAGAAGGACAGAAATCACTAATGTTAGAGCAGAAATAAACAACATCGAAAATAAAAGAACCGTACAAAGGATCAATGAAGCCAAATGTTGGTTCTTTGAAAGATTAAACAAAATTGACAAACCCCTAGCCAGACTCACCAAACAAAAAAGAGAAAAGACTGAAGTCCACGGGAGAGTTAGGCATGGCGAGGAGTCAAGAAGAAGCTGTGATTCAAGTTAGGATGATTACTGAAGTTGGGAGTGCAATCTGAAAGTCAGCAAATTTCCAGGCTGCAACTCCTGGAGTTTAGTAAGACTGGAGACACAAAGACAAAAGCACTGGGCCTAGCAAGAACCTCTGAAGAATGACAACAAAGTCACAGAGCAGGTGGAGGCAATAAGAGAACCCACCCCTTCCAAGAGACCGCCAGGAAGGAAGCAAGTCAACTTCTGCTGTAGAGCGCTGCAGAGACTCGCTGTAAAAACATACCCAGTTCTCAGAACATGCAAAGACGTTTTTATTGAATCCATTAACTATGCATCACCTATTTGTGAAATCCTTACGGCCAGCACACACTACAACAGGCACCGGAGGGGCATTGTGACTCAAACCAATGTTGTTCTATTCCTTTGAGATATTTTCTGTAATTGAACAAATTAATGATGCCAAGTGCGCCTTGTAAAAGAAAGGGGCGGGGCTTCATCAAAGTCAGGCAGTCAAGACCTGACCCTCTGACGATAATTTTCTTTATGCTAGAAAGATAAAGGGATTTTACTTTGTACCCAAAGTTGATAAGACTCTGAAACTAAGGTTGACAAGGGGCAATTGCTAGCCACAAAGTTCCAAGCAACTTCACTGTTTGTTTGTTTGTTATATACAAACCTACCTCTACACCAGGGCAGGAAGTTAATTATCTTTTACAAATTGACTTTGACCAGAAGGCTTTTCTGTTGTTTGAAATGACTTAGCTCCACCCCTAACCCCACCTGCCTGATTTTACAAAGAGACACTCTCGCCTACCAAAAGTCCTTCAGCAATTACAGAAGCCAGACCTCCCACCTTCTGCACCCAAGAATTTTGTTCCATATTCCCAGTGGGGTAAAGAATAGGGAAGCTTCCAATGGAGAGGATCAGACATGTAACTCTGGTGGTGGGGACTGTGTGGAATTATACCCCTGTTATCTTATAATCTTGTTAAACATTATTAAATTACTAACAAAAACTTTTTTAAAAAAAGTCCTGCAGTACTCAAAATTTTGTTTTCTATTACCAAAGCTAATACAGGGCCACTGAACCAGAATGTTGGACTTTCCTTATCCTTAACAATACAGACATTTAGTGACGATTTTCATACGCCAAGCTTTGTACTTAGAATACACAACTGGTTTAGTTTTTGGATTTTCACTTGAGTACCAACACATTCAGGAAAGAAGGAAACTGTCCTCCAAGTCCCAGAACCAAATTAGTATTGGAGTGGTTTCTTGGTCAGCTTTTGCTGACATAACAAAATTTTAGTAACTTACCACATTTAATTTTTGACTTTATTACATAAAGGTTGAGAGTTGATTCTGCTGAACTTACCCAGCAGGCATCCAGTGTGTTTTATTGAGTTTATTTCTTTTTTTTTAAATTTTATTTATTTATTTATTTATTCCCTTTTGTTGCCCTTGTTTTTTTACTGTTGTAGTTATTCTTGTTGTCGTTGTTGGATAGGACAGAGAGAGATGGAGAGAGGAGGGGAAGACAGAGGGAGAGAAAGACAGACACCTGCAGACCTGCTTCACCGCCTGTGAAGCGACTCCCCTGCAGGTGGGGAGCCGGGGCTGGAACCCGGATCCTTACGCCGGTCCTTGCGCTTTGCACCACATGAGCTTAACCCACTGCACTACCGCCCGACTCCCTGAGTTCCTTTCTTTAAGCCCCACTTTTTCTCCTTCTGGGACTCCGTTCAAGGAGCAATCCTCTTTGGAATCACATTATTCTTATGGTAGAAAGTGGACCCTAAAATTGGGGAGTTAAGCCACTTATATTCATGTATAGTTTCAGCATAGACATGATGTGTATCACTTTTGCTCCCATTCCATTGTCCAAAGCTAGTTAGACGGCCAAGTTCAAAACTAACAAGGCACAAAAATATATCCCATCTCCATAGACGTACAGTTACGAAACCAGAAATGACAATTAAATCATGTCCACAAAAATATGACAACTGAACACAAGTGATATAGCAGGAAGGAAAAGGAATTCTGAAGTCACTATTATTTAGTATGTGAAGCTGGACATGATTTTGCCTCTCTGAATCTCAGTCTCTTCATTGAGTAAAAAAAAAAAAAAAATAGGTGGAGGTAGGGAGCCATTTTTATTAATCTGCATAGCTGTTGTGAGAATCAACCTACCCTGTGTGTGTGAGAAAGAAGTGCACTAGCAGGGAATTGGAGTGGAGAAGACAGAAGCTGGTGGAGGGAATGCTGCACAGATATCAGAGAGAAGAGAAGCAGTACCCATGTGGGCCAGGCAGTGGCACACCTGCTGGAACACACATGCTCCAATACAAGGACCGAGGCTCATACAGGGAGAGAGCTTCATGAGTAGTGAAGCAGTGCTACAGGTCTCTCTCTCTCTCTCTCGCCTCCCTCTTGATTTCTGTCTTTATTCAAGAAATATTAAATAAAAAAATATTTTAAAAAGAAAGAAATTGTACCCATGTATCAAAAACTACCCTAGAAATCATTAGTTTCCCCCCCCCAATAAAATGTTTTGGGGGGTAAATATCAGATGTAATATCAGTTATCGAGAACGTTTTAAAAGATGTTATAATAAATGAATAATAGGAATGGTGTAGGAACTATAATAGAAATCGCTTTAAGACATAAACAAATAAAAAACATGTACTCTACTCAGTCAGGGGTAAGCTCTGCTATATGGGCCCTGGGTCAGATCTATGGGGTAAATAGTTAATGATATTTATGTACTTTCCTCATGTTTGAGAGCTACTCTCTGCCCTAATCCAACTTTCGAGTCCTGTTCTCAACTCTGACAACCATCTTCCCAGACAATACATTTAGTCCACCTCCATGTTAGCTGTCAGGCTCAGGCAAAAATTAGTAAAGTCATGGGTCCCTTGGAACATACCTACAATAGATGTCCTAGCTTCCTCCCACACAAAGACCCCTAATCTCATCTGCTCTATCCCTACCTTTGGGTTCCTGTTTATTAAAGTTTGCCATGCTTTCTATCTAACCACGATTCAGCCACCAAGTTGAAGATGCTACTATGATTCCATCCTGACTTCCCTGGGTAGATGACCTCACCAATGTGTCCTAAAGTCTTACTTCTCCATAGCTCTGCCCCACTAGAGAAAGATAGAAACAGGTTGAGGGTATGGATCCACCTGCCAACACCCATGTCCAGTGCAGAAGCAATTACAGAAGCCAGACCTTCCAACTTCTGCACCCCAGAAAGAATTTTGGGCCATACTCCCAGGGGGATAAAGAATAGATAAGTTTCTAGTGGAGGGAAGGGGACATGGAACTCTGGTGGTGGGAACTGTATGGAATTATATCCCTATTATTATACAATCTTAAAAATCACTATTATATCACTAATAACATTTTTAAAGTAGAAAGAGTAGGTTCAGGGGCCAGGCAGAGGTGCACTGAGTTAAGCGCACATAGTAGGGAATGTAAGGGCCCGTGAAAGGATCCTGTTCAAGCCCCTGGCTTCCTACCATCAGGGGAACATTTCACAAGTAGTGAAGCAGGTCAGCAAGTGTCTATCTCTCTCCTGCTGTATCTTCCCCTCCCCTCTCAATTTCTCTTGTGTTCTATGCAAAAAGAAAATTAAAAATACTGACTACAGGAGCAGTAGATTCATAGTGCCGCACTGAGCCCAAGCGATAAGCCTGGAGGCAAGAGAGAGAGAGAGAGAGAGAGTGTCCACCCTACTTGGCGAGTATATATACAGCTGCTCTTCTGTTTGAACAACTTGGGATTGCCTTCTGGCTCCGAAAGTCCCAGAGTCTTTCTCCTGCTAAGCTAGCCTGGCACTAGCGACCTTAAAAAAATTTCCATTCCTGGGGAGGGGAAAAAAATTTCATATCTGGTGCACAAAGACCAAGGTCCAAGACCCCAGTTCCTAATTGCAAGGAGAAAGCTTCACAAATGGTGAAATGGTGAAATGGTGAAGCAGTGCTTCAGGTGTCTGTCTCTCTTCCTCACTATCTTCCCTACCCTCTCCATCTCTCTCTGTATCTATCCAATAGATAGTGACTATATATATATTATCTGAAGCCTCTATGATTCATCTAGACTTACCATAATCATTGTCAGAAGGATAGTTTCACAATGGTCACAGTGATATTTGAATTATATTATTAATATCCATGATGCATTCTAGAATTTATGGAATCTTCTTCTTCTTCTAGCGTTTGCCCTTCTTCCGTAGCCAGTCAACAGCGTCAGGTTGAGCCTGATGTCAAGTTTCGAGACCTCCTTTGAATCTGGAGAGGTGGCAGTCGTTGACTATGTGGGTCATAGTCTGTCTGGAGCCGCAGGGGCAGTTCGGGTCGTCTCTGGCTCCCCAGCGATGGAACATAGCGGCGCACCGGCCATGGCCTGGTCGATAGCGATTGAGGAGGGCCCAATCATAACGTGCTAGGTCAAAGCTGGGTGGACGCTGCTTTCATTTTACTCATGACAATGTCAGAGAGCTCAGGTTCTCTGCCTAATACTCCACAGTCAAGGAAACAGAGATGTCTAAGATAAAACAGCTTTCCTTGCTTCCCATGGAACCAGTAAGTCAAGTTCTAAAACAAATGCATATAAATACATAGACAAGCTGATAGGCATGATAGATAATATTGAAGATCTCCATGACACAGAGATCATAAGAATAATTAGGTGTATGTGCATAAAATGTTCATTGTTCCATGACACAACTGGCAAAAAGGCCAGAGAAATGGAACGCCCCTCACACAAAAAAAGTATCTGGAAACTTATCAAGTTCAACTCTGCAGTCTGAAGGTTTGATCCCAGGCGGATGACATTGGGCCAGTGGGCACGGAAAGATTGTCAGGAGCAAACTCACATAGGAGAGACTCCCCAAACACTCCGGCTCTAATTGAACACACACCAGGCAAAGTACTCACAAATCAAAGGAAGTGACACTTGTCTGGAGGTATTTCCAGAGATATGCAACCTGCCTTTCTGCCTTTTATTTCACCAACACACCACTTTGTAAAATTATAGCATATGTGAGACTTCTAACTCTGTAAGAGTCCAAATCCTCACGAGAGGGTAGGAACTTCTTGGAGTTGCTGACTCTTACAGATTACAGACTGTTCATTCTAGGTTTCTGTGCAAGGAGGTGAGGAGGGGAGGCAGACTGGAGACCGAAACTCAAAGGGAAATTCAAAGAAAGCCTCTCACTTTTCTCCTGATCAATAGTGGGTGTAAGAGTATTAATCCCGGGGTTATTAAGAAATCCCTTCTTTAAATTAAATATACCAGTGCAGTGACACCCTAACTGGAACCTGAGCCCCTAATTTCAATTTCCCAGAGCCCATCTCTTAAACAGTAAACAGTGAATTTTACAGAATGCCAACCTGACCCCATCACATTCCTTTAAAGTGTTTCTTGTAAATTACAACTGCCTGCAGGAGAAAACTACATACTGAACCTGAAGTTCAACGTCCCTTGGCTCCATTCTGTCCCACCCTCAACCCTGCAACCCGGCTGCCCAGGTTAATTTCAAGACATACTGCCATGACTACCCTGTTTTCTCATGCCCGCACGCCTTTGTGTACAGCAGACTTTTTGTATGAAACACCCTTTCTCTTGGGGGTCAGGCGGTAGTGCAGCAGGTTAAGCACACATGACACCAAACGCAAGGTCAAATCCCCAGCCCCCTACCTGTAGGGGGATCGCTTCACAAGCAGTGAAGCAGGTCTACAGGTGTCTATCTTTCTCTCCCCCTTTCTGTCTCCCCTCCTCTCTGTCCTATCCAACAATGGCATCAATGACAACAATAACGACAGCAATAAGGAAAACAAAACGGGGGGGGGGGAGCCTCCAGGAGCAGTGGATTCATGGTGCAGGTACAGAGTGCTCAACCAGCAATACCCCTGGAGGCAAAAAAAAAAAAAAAATCACCCTTTCCCCTTGGCTCATGATGCAAATTCCTATAGCCATCCAAAGCTTCAGCTCAAATGTCCCCTGACTTCAATGCCGATACCATTCTTCTACTTCCATCCTTAAGGAAATTAGTCATTGTGAACACAGGAATACACACACACCATTTTGGTATGTTTGGTTCCTGCAGACATATATACCTGTGTTCATAGCCGCACAATGTGAAATAGCCAAAGTCTGGGAGCAACCCAGGTGTCCAACAGCAGATGAGTGGCCGAGCAAGTTGTGGTCTAGACACATAGTGGAATACTACTCAGCTATTAAAAATGGTGACTTCACGTTTTTCACCTCATCTTGGATGGAGCTTGAAGGAGTCCTGTGAAGTGAGATCAGCCAGAAAGAGAAGGATGAATGTGAGATCATGTGAGATAGAAGTTGAAAAATAAGAACAGAAGGGAAAACACTAAGCAGAACCTGGACTGGAGCTGGTGCATTGCACCAAAGTAAAGGACTCTGGGGTGGTTGGGGGAGGGTTCAGGTCCTGAAACATGATGGCAGAGGAGAACCTTGTGGGGTTTGAATTGTTATGTGGAAAACTAAGAAATGTTACACAGTACCAACTACTGTGTTTTACTGTTGACTGTAAACAATCCCCCCAACAAAAAAAGAAATAAAATTAGTTTCTGCATCTCCGATGTGCTCCTGGAAACCACGCCTGCCTTCCCTAGCATTGTCTTCTGTTGATTGCAATTGCCTTTTTTTCTTGTCTTCATCCCTACCAAATTATAATGGCAAGGATCTGGTCTTTACACCTGGATAGCCCCAGTTTCAGCACACCTGACACTAAACAGATGTTTGATGCCGGTGTTTTGGGAAAAAAAAAAAGCCTGTGGAACATTTAGAGAATGTCATAAGTACATTTTAATATGTGGTAGGGGAAATGCATTGACAATGTACTCGAATTTCATTCTAATTATGTTTGGTACCAATGGAAAAAAATAGCTAAAGTGGTAAAATAGTCTCACCTCCTTGCTTCCAGCATTGATCACAGTCCACATTCAAACTCCAAGTTCCCAATTAGTCCATAATAAAATTAGAATAAAGTACTACCATGAGATTTCCCACGGTTTCTCCCTCCCCTCATTCTGTGGTGCTAAGAGAGCTTTGTGTTAATGAGAGGAGTGGAGCGATAGAAACCAGCAGTTCTGTTTGGGTTTTGCCCTCAGTAGGCAATCTACCAATAAACAAGTCAATATTAGTCTTTGTGACAGTCAGGGTCTCAGCAGGAGACAGAATTCACCCCAGATGGTCCAGACAAAGAGACTGTAATGAAAAGACTACTCACGGAGCTGAGAGGACTGGGAGAATAAATCAGGTCAGTGAGCTACCCAGTGGGGGCTAAGGAGACAACATACTGTCACTAGAGCCTGGGGGAGCTAGAGCCAGGGAGAAAAAAAGCCTACCTCGCAGAAGTCACAGCTCTACACGGATATCTGTGCTCTCAATGATGCAGCAAAGGGGCTGGCTTTTCCAAACACTCAGAAAAAAAGACCATGGATACCATAATCATTTCCATTGACTGTGTCCAACACTCACCAATAATCAGTATGAACACCACCCATACTGACTTGTACTAGAGATAACGTTTGAAAAATTGTTGAAGGCCAGCGGTGGCACACTTGGTTAAGCACACATAGTACTCAGTGCAAGGACCCACGAAAGGATCCCAGTTCCATCCCCCCGCTCCTCACCTGCACAGGGGAAGGCTTCACTAGTGGCAGAGCAAGTCTGCAGGTGTCTGTTTTTCTCTCTCCTTCTCTATCTCCCCCTCTTTTTTCAATGTCTCTCTGTCCTATTTAATAAAATGGAAGAAAAAAAATGGCTGCCAGGAGCAGTGGATTTGTAGAGCAGGCACCGACCCCCAACAATAACCCTGGAGAAAAAAAAATTGTTTGCTCCAAGCTATTCTTAATGCCTTTCTTCTTTGTGTCTCCATAAAACATGACCACAAATTGTCACAGAGCATTTCCAAGGGTATTTTGGAGGTTCTGACTAGAGGTCAAAAGTATTTTTGTTCAGTTATATCACCCGTAAAGATCTTTTTTCATCTTAGAGATGAGCAAGTACCAAACAACAAAAAGGAGCAGAAAGAAGCCTGAAATTGAGCCAAAGAGTCTGAAACTCAAGCCCTAGTTCCCCCACTGACTCCAAATGTGGCTTTGAGTAAGATATTTAATGTGCTTGAATCCCAATAAAGTAGCAAACGAATTTTTCTTCAAGGACTGTTATATAGATAAGCAATACCCAGTCTGTAAAGTACCTGGTCCACCCTAACATACAGCAGGGGCTCATTCAGTCAATGACACCTTGAGGACGTGCCCCGCTACCAAGGGTGGCTGGCTGTAAGAGATGACGTCTCAAAGGAATGAGTGTAAGGTGGGGTTTGCTCTTCACACAAGAATCAGTACTGGTGAGGCTCCACTGTTATTGTTTATCCACTTAGTTCTCCCTCTTTGTGGAAACAGCAACCCCCCTACACACACACACACACACACACACACACACACACACACACACACACACACTTTTTTCCTCATCCATATATTCCAGAAGAATTGATCGAGCGTTTCCCCCTGCCACCCACCGGCCGTAGAAAGAACCATGGGGTCCAGTCAGACTAATTAGGATCCTTCACCTAAGATTTTCCAAATCAAAACCATGCTAATATGTTCACCAGTCATAAAAATACAGAGAATAGGGACTGGGCGGTAGCGCAGCTGGTTAACTACACATGGCACTAAGCGCAAGGGCTGGAGTAAGGATCCCGGTTGGAGGCCCCAGCTCCCCACCTGCAGGGAAGTTGCTTCACAAGTGGTGAAGCAGGTCTGCAGGTGTCTCTCTTTCTCTCCCACTCTCTGTCTTCCCCTCCTCTCTCCATTTCTCTCTGTCCGATCCAACAATAACAATAATAACAACAAGGAAAACAAAAAAAGGGGGGATGGAAATGGTCTCCAGGAGCAGTGGATTTGTAGTGAAGGCAATGAGTCCCAACAATAATTCTAGAGGCAAAAAAAAAAAAAAAAAAAAAATACAGAGAACATGAACCCAAAACAATGCCTCACCACCTCTTCAGAATTCAAAGTACAACAGAATGACCCCTAAGAAGGCTTTGTAGTCACTCAAGGATCCTTCCACACATGAATCCAAAATAACTCAACATGGTTTTGCCTTCATCACCTAAAACATCAAGATACAAATTAGAAGTGACAAGAAAATAATTTCTTGACTAGATATCCTAGATAGATCTCTTCTTAGAAACTGTAGTTTCAAGAAAATTGCTGTATAGGAAAGCCAATCCTCCCCTTTCCCATATTATGGAGCTACCCTCTTCCCTGATCCAGCTTTATGGTCCTTTTTCCAGCGATGACATCATCTTCCCAGACAATAACTTGGATCCACTGGCATATCAGATTTCAGGCTCAGGGGCAAAAAGAAAAAGGGGAAAAAAAAACTAGTATAGCCACAGGCCCTTTGGAATATAACTAAAATATGCCTACTAGCTCTCTACAAAATGGAGGACCCCTCAACTCTTCATCTGCACTATTCCAGCCCTTAGGTCCATGATTGGTCAACAGTTTGTTTGGCTTTGTATGTTAACTCTCTTGTCAACCACCAGGTTCCAGATGCTAGCAGGATGCCTACCAGACTTCCCTGGGCAGACAACCCCACCAATGTGTCCTGGATCCCCGCTTCCCCAGAGCCCTTCCCCACTAGGGAAAGAGAGAGACAGGCTGGGAGTATGGATTGACCTGCCAATGACCATGTTCAGTGGGGAAGCAATTACAGAAGCCAGACCTCCCACCTTCTGCATCCCACAATGACCTTGGGTTCATACTCCCAGAGGGATAAAGAATAGGAAAGCTACCAGGGGAAAGGATGGGATACGAGTTCTGGTGGTGGGAATTGTGCAAAGTTGTACCCCTCTTATCCTACGGTTTTGTCAATGTTTCCTTTTATAAATAAAAAATTTAAAAAAAAAAAAGAAAGAAAGCCAGTCCTCACACAGGCTGACTCATCAGAGCAAGACAAAAGGTTCTGCAAGGCATTCAGTAAGATACATCACCTGCGTGGTGCATCTTTATCAAGCATGCCATCCGGGGGCCAGCCTGGCCTCCACAACATGGGAGGAAGTTCAATACCATGTTCTCTTACATACAGGCACCCCACCTCATTTCTCTCTATCTGAAAGGAAAAAAAAAAAGAAGAAATAATAAAAGAAAAATGAACTATTAGCAGTGAAACCAGGTGATGACGAAAAAAGTAATCACACACACAAAATAAATAAATTCAATTCTGGTCACAATAACATCACCAAACAAACACCTGAACCACTCCTAATACTTTGTATTTGTATTCATTTACTTTGCAATCCACTCATTTTAAGGAAGGGTTGCAGGTGGTCCAAGTGGATCCCAGTAGCTCAGGTTACAAGGCAGGAGTCATCTCTAGACAACATGCCCTCCCTCACCGGGTCTGGCCCTCCACCCCACCCTGCCTCCCTAGCCTGGGTGAACAAAAATATGTTAATGAACCTTACTCATACATTTGGGGATGTCAGTGGAAACTGCAGTATGTGGAAAACACACACAGACAAGGGGACAATTCCAAGCTTCCCACAGTGAATCCAGCCTGGAGTCAGATTTTTTTTTCTCACCCCATTATAATAAAATACTATTGAATGAGACAGTTGTCTAAGGACCTAACTGTTGTAGCAAGCATAAGAAAATCGGACTGGAGAGCTGACTCTTCCAGACTTAACAAAATGAACATCCTGGGAATAATTCAAACTTGAAAAGAAAAGACAAAAACAGAAATCAGAAGATAGTATAGTCGGCAAAGAATGTAAAGGAAAATGAAGGATATTATCTTCAGCATCTTCTCAATCCAGGACCAGGAGGTAGCACGTACTATGTGTCTTCTTGTGTATGCACTTCTCTCTGTCGCCAAGACTACGAGGAACAGAAGAGATTAAGCTTTAATTCCCTGCTGTAGATGCCAGATTCAACCTCCCTTTTGTTCAGATAGGTGCACCAGAGCATATGCTATGGAGCCAAATATTTCCTGAGTCCCAGGTCTACCCTGTGACACCCCATGTATGACGACAAGGAGAGAATTCTCTGGTGGTCAATATGAGTCATCTGGGATGACCGCTGAGGTGTTTTTGTTTTTTTAATCTTTTAAAAAAATGTTATTATCTTTATTTATTTGATAGATACAGCCAGAAATGGAGAGGAAGGAAGCTACAAAGGGAAAAAGACAGAGAGATACCTGTAACACTGCTTTACCACTTGTGAAGCTTCCCCCTGTAGGTGTGAAACAGGGACTTGAACCCAGATCCTTGTGCACTATAGCAAGTACTCCCAACCAGGTGTGCCACCACCCAGCCCCAGACATTTTCTTTTTTTAAAAGATAAAAATATATTTATTTACTTATTCCCTTTTGTTGCCCTTGTTGTTTTATTGTTGTTGTTATTTGTGTCATTATTGTTGGATAGGACAAAGAGAAATGGAGAGAGGAGGGGAAGACAGAAAGGGGGAGAGAACGAGAGACACCTGTAGACCTGCTTCACCACCTGTGAAGCGACTCCTCTGCAGGTGGTGAGCCGGGGGCTTGAATCAGGATCCTTACGCGGGTCCTTGCACTTTGCACCACCTGCGCTTAACCCACTGTGCTACCACTAGACTCCCGAATTTTTCTTTTCTTTTTTTTTTTTCTTTTTTACCAGAGCACTGCTCAGTTTATGCTGGTTCAGGTGATTGAACCTGGGACTTTGAAGCCTCAGACATGAGAATCTCTTTGCATAATCATTATGCTATCTACTCCTTTTTCATTTTAACCAGAGAACTGCTCAGCTCTGGTTTATGGTGTTGCAGGGGATGGAACCTAGGATTTTGGAGCCTCAGGCATGAAAGTTTTTTGCATAACCATTATATTATCTATCCCCACCCTCCACTGAGTTTTAAATCAAGCATAAATTCCTGGGGATTATGGTATATGAGATTATGTATATATATATATTAGCTATACCTTTAAAAGCTACCTTAAAACAAGCTATATTTACTGTGTCACAAGTCTAGAGGTCGAGTCAGTGGCCTTGGTGATGTAATCCAACTGTGGTCATTTGCTAAGCTCCTATGGTCTACAGCCCACCAAGAGACCAATGCTGCTTGCTCCCAGAGGGCCTCACTCACATAGGTAGTGGTTGACTAGTCTCTAGGAGCTGGCTGGCTTCTGGCCATGGAGGCATGAATCCTCATGAGACATACTGGTCTAGGTGTAAGGGCTTGGCCTGAGGAGTGCCATCTTGCCCCCCCACCCAGGTGACCCTTCCAGTATCACTCAGTTCCAGGAAAGTTCTTGCCCCACTAAAGTTCTATTACATTTATAAAATGCTCTTAAGAAAGAGGGAGTAGCAGGTGTGGATTTCTCTAAAAGGGTGTGGAGGGTAAAAAAGAGGAATTCTAAAATTAACTGGAGTTCTAAAATTAACTGCCTATATTAGCTTCTGTACCCTGTTTGCTTGTGAAAGTTGTGATTTTTGCCTATCTAGCCAGCTGTGTAACAAGGGCCAGAACTGCTCTCTGAGCAGCACTTTGTTGGAGAGGCAGTCCCTGGCCAGGCCCAGCCGGGTAATAATGACTCTCATAACTAGACTGAGGTCTTGGGTTGTCTTCCTTGCTTAGACCCCCACAACACACTCACATTCACATGAAGGCAGCAAAGAGAATTAAAAAGGAGCAAGATAGAAGAGGGGCTTGAGGTCTATGCTTGAGCTAGAACATGAGCATTCGATTTTTCAAGCAAGTGAGTGCATCAGCTCAAATTCAAGGGGTGGAAAACCAATCTGCTTCATAGGACAAGTTATACAGCAATGTTACGGGGCATGAGTACGAGGAATCCTGTCACTTTTCAATCTGATCTGGTCCATACGGCTTCCAGTTCCTTCTCTGGGGGGTTAATGTGGGTGAGTTTCTAAAATTCTCAGAGTCTAGCCTTTTACGTCACTTTCTTGAGGAAATATTGACTTAAAGACTCTTGTCTTGGGAATTCAGCGGTAGCACAGCAGATTAAGCGCACTTGGCATGAAGCGCAAGGACCTTCAAAAGGATCCAGGTTTGAGTCTCCAGCTCCCCACCTACAGGGGAGTCACTTCACAGGCAGTGAAGTGGGTCTCCTCCTCTCTGTCTTCCCCTCCTCTCTCCATTTCTCTCTGTCCTATCTAACAATGACAACAATAAAACAGAAAAAAACAAGGGCAACAAAAGGGAAAATAAATGAATGTAAAAATAAACAAATAAAAGACTCTCTTATATTAAGGGTGTACTTTCACATCTCCTTGAAACTAGTCTGGTGTTGGAGTAGGGCACCAAATTAAAAACCCTGGGTTGAGGGAGGGTGAGGGTGGAGGTTAGGCATCATGGGGCAGTCGGGGGTGGGGGATGGGATGGGACACATTGTTTTGGTGGTGGGAATGGTGTTTATGTACACTCCTATTAATTTGTAGTCACATAAATCACTATTTAATTAATATGAGAGGGGAAAAATTGATTGAATGTTTCAAACTTTTTAATGCACAGACCATAGGCTGAGTCTTTGATATGTTGATTCTCTTAAAAGCTTAGTCCAGGGAGAACAGAAGCAACCAGTGGCACAGCTATATACAAATAACATCAAAGGACATAAATTATGGTGATGTTGTGTATGATACAGCAAATCCTAACAAAGGGATATTTCAAAGTTAACCCAATTGCCAAATAATGTGATTATAGCAATAACTATCTTTTGCATTCTTAAGCCCTAAGACAGCAGGAACCTCCCACTTCCTCTATAGAGCCTATATTTCCCCCATTCCTGGAACCTATAGAGTGGGGCTCACTTTTCTACATGCTTCTCTCAATTCATACCAAAAGATTTCGCATCTAATCAACGCAATGAGTACCACCTCCTCATGCTTCACTTCAGACTGTGTCCAGAGATGTGTGGCATGGAATGTCAACCCTTCAATCTCATTACTCGAGTGAGACCTTTCCTTTCAGAGGATTCTCTAATTCCATTCCAGGTGGTTCACTTCCTAAGAAAAACCAGGTCCTATAAGATAGAGCATATGTTCACATGTACCCATAAATTAGGGCAAAATATATACCTGAAAGCAAAATTACACAATACTCTGCAGTGAGTCAGTATCAAGTTCATAATGAAATAGTGTCTACTTAGACTTGGATACCCTCCTTACCTCTTTCCTATTATACTTCCCTCACTCACTCCCAAGCTATCCTTATCAAAGTTAGGACTGCAAAGCTGAATAAGGGCAAGAGATTGGCATGTTTTAATGATGACGCTTTAGTCACTATCAGGTCACCCCATCAGCTGGGGCCCTAATCGGGGAGTCTGGAGATTCCCAAAAAGACATGATGGGCCTAGACCTCAGATAAATCCCTCTCTCCATTGTTACCAGTCATCTCTATCAGGAACAACACAATAGACCCTTTTGAGGGCCCCCATAGGACCTTGCCCTCAACTTGGATCAACAACAGTAGAGAATGTTCCATACTCCAAAGGGAAGCTGGACAACATACTCCATGCTACACCTGAGGAAGATGGGTCCTGATATTGGGGCAGCTTGGAACTGATGACCACAGAGTGTGAGGTCAGATCTAGAGGGATGCAGAGGTCACATAGGCTCCTAAGCTAAATATGGGCCAAAGATCACATCAAATCAATGGGGTTTATAGTCAACAATATTTATACCCCTTTCCCATATTAGGGAGCTACTCTCTTCCCTGATCCAGCTTTCTGGTCCTGTTTCCAGCCATGACATCATCTCCGCAGACAATAACTTGGATCCACCTGCATATCAAATGTCAGGCTCAGGGGAAAAAAAAAAAACTAGTATAGCCACAGACACTTTGGAACATAACTAAAATATGCCTACTAGCTATTTACAAAACAGAGACCACCCCAACTCTTAATCTGCACTATTCCAGCCTTTAGATTCATAATTAGTCAACAACTTGTTTGGCTTCATATGTTAACTCCTTTTTCAGCCACCAGGTTCCAGATGCTACCATGATGCCAACCAGATTTCCCTGGACAGACAACCTCACCAATGTATCCTGAAGCTCTGATTCCTCAGAACCCCATCCCACTAGGGAAAGAGAGAAACAGGCTGGGTGTATGGATCGACCTGACAATGGCCATGCTCAACGGGGAAGCAATTACAGAAGCCAGACCTTCCTCCTTCTGCACCACATAATGACCTTGGGTCCATACTCCCAGACTGTTAAAGAATAAGTAAGCTATCAGGGAAGGAGATGGGATATTGAGTTCTGGTGGTGGGAATTGTGTGGAGCTGTACCCCTCTTATCCTGTGGTTTTGTCAGTGTTTCCTTTTTATAAATAAATTAAAAGAAAAAAAAATGGTCTGGAGAAGGACAGCCTCCATCAAGTTCTTTTTTTTTATTTATTTATTTGTCTGCAAGGTTATTGTTGGGGTTTGGTGCCTGCACCACAAATCCACTGCTCCTGGAGGCTACATATTCTCTTTTGTTGCCCTTGTTGTTTGATCGTTGTCGTGGTTATTGTTTTTATTGATGACATGGTTGTAAGATAGGACTGAGACAAATAAAGAGAGGAGGGGAAGACAGTGAGGGGGAGAGAAAGATAGACATCTGAAGACCTGCTTCACCATTCGTGAAACACCCCATTGCAGGTGGGGAGCCAGGGGCTTGAACCGGGATCCTTAGGCTGGTCCTTGCACCTTGCTGCATGTGTGCTCAAACCACTGTGCTACTGCCCAAACCCCCCCCCATCCCCCACCAAGTTATCTTCTCTTTCCACCATGGTGCACTGGACCCTCAGATCCTTTTCAAACTTACCCCCTTCTCTCTTATGAGCCCTTGATTCTACTGAAACAGGCCACTGTTTATTAATGTTTCTTATATATTTCCCTTTGCTTTGATTCTTAAGTCCAAAAAATGAGTGAGATCATCTAGTACCTGTCCTTTTATTTCTGACTTATTTCACTCAACGTGACTCCCTCCAGTTCAATTTATATTGTTGCCAGAAACAAAATCTCATCTAGTCTTTGAAAAATAGAATATGTTCCAAGGGAAATGGCACTTTTTGCAGCTTTGATAGGCAAAATCTGTATCTCATTACTTGCTTCCTCTAAGAATCCAAATCCTATCAAGCTTAATGTACCCTTTTTGGGTAATGAAGAGAGAGGGAATGGTTTAAATTAGCCATGGGGCTTCTGAGAACATATTATTCTTTTTTTATTTCTTTATTGGAGAATTAATGTTTTACATTCAACAGTAATACAATAGTTTATACATGCATAACATTTCCCAGTTTTCCATACAACAATACAACCCTCACTAGGTCCTCTGTCATCCTTCTTTGGCCTGTACTCTCCCCCCACCCACCCTTTTACATTGGTGTAATATGCCAATTCCAGTTCAGGCTATACTTGTGTTTTCTTTTCTGATCTTGTTTTTCAACTTCTGCCTGAGAGTTCATCCCATATTCATCCTTCTGTTTCCAACTTATTTCACTTAACATGATTTTTTCAAGCTCCATCCAAGATCAGCTGAAAATGGTGAAGTCACCATTTTTGATAGCTGAGTAGTATTCTATTGTGTAGATATGCCACAACTTGCCCAGACACTCATCTGTTGTTGGACACCTGGGTTGCTTCCAGGTTTTGGCTATTACAAATTGTGCTGCTAAGAACATATGTGTATACAGATCTTTTTGGATGAGTGTGTTGGGTTCCTTAGGATATATCCCCAGGAAAGGAATTGCAGAATCATAGGGTAGCTCCATTTCTAGCCTTCTGAGAGTTCTCCAGACTGTTCTCCACAGAGGTTGGACCAATTGACATTCCCACCAGCAGTGAAGAAGGGTTCCTTTGACCCCACAACCTCTCCAGCATTTGTGACTGTTACCTTTTCTGATGTATGACATTCTCACAGGAGTGAAGTGGTATCTCATTCTTTTTATTTTCATTTCTCTGACAATCAAAGACTTGGAGCATTTTTTTTCATGTGTTTCCCAGCCTTTTGTATATCTTCTGTGGTGAATATTCTGTCCATGCCCTCTCCCCTTTTTGGATGGGGTTATTTGTTTTCTTGTTGTTGAGTTTGGCAAGCACTCTATATATTTTGGTAGCCTCTTGCCTGATGTATGGCATGTAAAGATCTTCTCCCATTCTGTGAGGTGTCTCTTGGTTTGGGTAGTGGTTTCTTTTGCTGTGCAGAAGCTTTTTAATTTGATGTAGACCCATAGGTTTAGGCTTGCCTTAGTCTTATTTGTAATTGGATTCGTTTCACTGAAGATGTGTTTAAAATTTATGTGGAAAAGAGTTCTGCCAATATTTTCCTGCCAATGCCCAAGTCCAACAAAGAAGAAATTACAGAAGCCAGAACTTGCACCTTCTACACCCCCAAAAGAATTTTGGTCCATACTCCCAGTGAGGGAGAGATGATAGTGGAAGATCATATAAGATGATAAGTGGATCATAAGATGATAGTGGAGGGCTCTGAACTCCCAACTCCATCAGGAACAGGCTAGAGAAGAGGGAAAAAAGGGGCATTTGGATGTAGTAATAGGTGTATGTGTGGCTTGGAAAGGAAGAGAAGATGGGACCATACAGGAAAAAAAAGGAAGGAGTGGGCAAATATATACAAATATTAACGGGTAGTTGTAGAAATGGTAGTTAACCCATATCTGCAACCTTGGGAGAACTGCTGTAACTTCCAGTGGGAATGGACGCTGGGGGTGGGAATAGTGTGGAGTTGTACCCATTATCTTGGAATTTTGTAAATAAATATTAAATCACTAGTAAAATTTGGGGACGGGGGAGGTGGTAGCACAGCACATGGTACAAAGCACAAAAACGTACCTAAGGATCCCAGTTCGAGCCCGCAGCTCCCCACCAGCAGGGGTGTTGCTTCACAAGCAGTGAAGTAGGTCTGCAGATGTCTGTCTTTCTCTCCCTGTCTTCCCCGCCTCTCTCCATTTCTCTCTGTCCTACCCAACAACAACAACAAAATGGAAAAAATGGCAGCCAGGAGCAGTGGATTGATAGGCACCAAGTCCAGCAATAATCCTGGAGGCAAAAATAAGATAAAGATCAAAAACATAGGGAGTCGGGTGGTAGTGCAGCAGGTTAAGTGCATGTGGCGCAAAGCACAAGGACCGGTGTAAGGGTACCGGTTCGAACCCCCAGCTTCCCACCAGGAGGGGCATCGCTTCACAATCAGTGAAGCAGGTTTGCAGGTGTCTATCTTTCTCTCCCCCCTCTGTCTTCCCCTCCTCTCTCCACTCCATTGCTGACACTATGGTCTGTTTACATAATCATTGTTTTGCCTGATCTATCTTCTTTCTACCTGGAGACTGCCCTGCCTGCAGGGTACATTAATCCCTCCAGTTAAAACCCTAGCAATTGTTGCTACAGAAGCTTTCTTCTACCTTCTCACTCTTTCCTTTTCTCCACCCCCTTTCCTAGCCATTTCCTTTTCCAACTTGCCACTTCCAGTTCAAAATATATAAAAGCGTGGTCTCTGATCAATAAAGATGCATTGCGTTCCTGCTCAGCCACGATTTCCTGGTTTCTCTCCCACGTCTAAGTAAGCAGTAGCCCAGGTTGGCTCCCTTCGAGTTCTCTCCAACCCAGAGAGCATGTGCCCAGGAAAAAACCCCCTCACACTAGCCCGGCAGACATCAATAACTACAATAATAAAACAACAATAGCAACAAAAGGGAATAAATAAATATTTAAAAAATTAAAGACATTTTTAAAAGAAAGGACATTTAGCCCTCAAGGTCATATGCCCTTTGTAGACTCTGAAAGGTCTTGATGCTCTAGCTGCCCTGAAAGTTATAGTTGCTTATTTCCTTGCCCTTCCAGTAAACCTCAAGCTTCTCAAACCTGTGGGTCATTTTTTACTTACGGTTTCCACAAATTATGTGATCAATAAATATTTGCTTGAAATAAAATTAAAGAAACATGTGGAACAAAAAAGAAGCCATGAGAAATTTCACCTAAAACTCACACGCTCTCCACAGATAGAGAATGGTTTGATACACTATTTTTACTCACCATTTAACTGAGTATAGACCATGTAGAAATCACAGTATTTGCCCACCAAATAGTTATATCCCCCCAAAAAAGTGCTTAATGAGTTTACAAGTCAGTTAAAAAAATGCCTTTTGATTTCTCCCCTTCTCCTTTGTAAGACCATCTCTCAGCTTGTAGGGGAGAAGGAAGATAAATAGAAGACTCTGAGCGCTTTTGAAGCTGGGCTATCAACAAAGGATCTTCTAAATCAGTTCACCACCAGAAAAGGAATGCAGACAGTTGTCAGAAATGTCTCACAAAGAAGCACAGAGAAAGCCTCTCTGAAGGCGGAAACAGACAGCAATTTCCATCCTGAAGGTGGAAATTATGTAGGGCAGTAAAGACTGCAAACTTTTCCCTGGGGTTCAGCAATCCCTTGCAAGGCCATTTCAACACAATGCAAAGTCAAAACATTTTCCTCCAGGCTACGTGGTGAGAGTTCAGCCCAGGCAGGAAAGTAGGATCCTTCAGCTCCCAACCTCTCTTCCCCTCAACTCTCTGGTCTGCCTGCTTGAGCCAGGCAAAGAACAAGGCACATTCAGGAGGACCGAGTTGAGTACCTGCCAAGCACCATCTGCAAATCCCACAGACGCAGGAGAGAGAAGGGCCCTCTAGTCCCACTGTGTTTAAAGAACTGAGATGTTGGGGGGAACACTGTCCATATTATCTCTATCAGTCAAAGGGAAATCAATGCACCTACCCTCTTAGCCTTGCACACCCCCAAGAAATGAATTTGTTTAGGTACCTAAGCTGATCAAACTGATCAGCAAATCTAACTAATGATCAAACTGGCATTCTAACTAATCTTACAAGAGACTAGTGTGTAAAACAAAATGACAGGGCCTGGTGGGAGTGCCCCTGGTTGAGCGCACGTGTTACAATGAGAAAGAACCTGGATTGGAGAGTCCAGACCCCACCTGCAGGGGGAAAGCTTTGAGAGTGGTGAAGCAGGGCTGCAGGTTGTCTCTTACTCTCTCCTTCTCTACCTCTCCCTACCCTCTTGATTTCTGGCTGCTTCTATCCAATAAATTTAAAAGATATTCTTTATTTTTAAAAAAAAAGATAAATAAATAGAACAAAATCACTTTTTTAAAAAATAGACTATTTTAGAGCAGTTGTAGGTCCATAGCAAAAATTAAGTGAAGCAGACTGGTCAGTTTTAAATCTATTACTGGGATCAAAAGAATGTGCTTTGAGCTTCTACTATGGGCTTCATATTAGGCAGAAATTAGCAAATAATGTCACTCAGTCCCAACTCTAATTTGTTTGAAGCAGGTAAGAAGCAAAAGTAAACATGGTTACATGATAAGGTGACAAGCATTTGGATGCAGGTAAGCAGAAGACATTACAGTAACACAGAAGAGGAGCTCCTGGTGCCTTCTGGGTAATCAGGAAATTCACTTGGGAGATATAATGCTTGTGCTGGATTTTGAAAAATATACAGGGGGTTTTCCAAGTAAATGAGAGGCCTTTTGAGTGCTTTTGTTCAAGAAGAAATGATGTCCTTATAATATCATTCATGTTCAGAGACCCCAAGTTACTTTCTCTGAATCCAGGTTCCTCCAAGTCCATTTCTAAAGTTCTGTCCTAGTTTTTCACTTTCTTCCCCCTATTTCCCCTATTTCCACTGTAAACTCAACCTCTGTAATCCTTTCTCTGGTTAGTTCCCACATATTGACTTGTTTCTGTCTCCAGATGCTGCCTGTCCCCACCCCATGCCCTACCTACTTGGGACATTTATATGTGACATTTTCCATGGCACTACGGCTTAACTCAGGGCTAGCATAGCAAAGAAAGGACAGGTTGGAATGTTGCATGCCGAAACAGTAAACATGCTCTATCAAAACGTCCTCTATCAAGTCTTCTGTCCCACCCAGACCCCTGAATAAGGTAGAATCACTGTCACAAAGATACTGACTCCAAGTTCAGAGAATCTGAGACTTAAGGAAGGAATGGGGGCCTGGTGGTGACATACCAGATAAGAGCACACAGTATGAAGCACAAAGATCCACACAAGGATCCTGGTTGGAGCTCCCAGTTCCCCACCTGCAGGGACGTTGCTTCACAGTGAAGCAGGGCTGCAGGTGTCTCTCTGTCTCTCTCCCTCTCTATAATCCCCTCCCCTCTCGATTTCTCTCTGTCCTACTCAAAAAAAAGGAAGAAAAAAATGACCTCAGGAGCAGTGGCTTTGTAGTGCAGGCACCAAACACCAGCAATAAATCTGGTGGGAAAAAAAAAAGAGAAGAAAGAAAGAAGAAAAAAGAAAGGAAGGAACTAGCTGAGTGACTGATACCCATTAGGTGCTTTATAAGCAAAAGCAACTAACACTAATGTACTTAGTAGTTTCTTTTTTTTTTCTTTTTTTTTAATATTTTATTTATTTATGAGAAAGATAGAGGGGGAGAGAAAGAACCAGACATCATTCTGGCACATGTGCTGCCGGGGATTGAACTCGGGACCTCATGCTTGAGAGTCCAAAGCTTTACCACTGCGCCACCTCCCGGACCACAGTAGTTTCTTCTTAGCTTAAACTCCAGAGGAAATTTCTATACTTTGAAACAGAAGATCTGAACAAAATGATGGCTCTTTTATTTCATGAAAATTCAATCCACAGAGTAGCTTATTTGGGGGCAAACAAGACCGAGAATATTACACCCCATGAGTTGAGTCTCATGTTCAGTTTTCTTTGACTCACTTGACATTTCTAAGTACCTACTAAGTAGCAAAGTATTAACTTGGAGATGTTTTGTATTTCTTTGCAGCAACAATCAGAAATATCAAACTCCTTTTTTTTTTCCCTCTCTAGATTACCTCTCACCCAGATTATCAAAGGGTAGATCCAAGACAGATGTTGCAGTGTGGGAAAGATATGAATAAAAGTACCAGCAAAAGTAACTAATTCCATAGATAAAAATGCCACCAGAAGTAACATCTGAGATAAAAAGGAAAAAAAAAAAAAAGCAAAACAGGAAAGAAGAAAATAGAATAGAGGTCTATTAGTTCTGTAGGTAGGTAGGTCAAGCCAGGTGACTTAAGACAACAGAATGTATTTCCTACAATTCTGGAGATAGGCATTCATAATTAAGGTGTCAGTGGAATCACAATTCCTCTGAATAAACAGGCCTTCCTGGTCACCTATAAGCTTCTTGTCACTCCCAGAAATCCCTGTGATTACTTGACTTGTTACCACACTGGCTTGGTACTGCATACCTCTGTCCACAGATGATCCTATTCCACCTGTGTGTCCTCTCCTCTTTCTAGAATACCAGTCACTAGACTTAGGCTGCTCTATGACCCAATATAACCTCGTGTAAGCCAAGTCTCTGCACAAAGATACGAACTTATTCCCAAATAATGTCACATTCGCACATTCATGTACCAGCGGTTGCTTCAGCATTATCCTCTGGGTCACACAATTCAACCAAACGCCCATTAAAGAGGATGTCTTTTGAGCTAAAGTAGTTTGGATATATGGAAATCATATTTTAATAACTGCGTCTCTCCCTTACCACCTCCTCCCTTCACTCACAGAGGAGGTGCTTGACCCGGCCCCTCTAAATACAAGTGACCATAAGAGGTGTAGGGACAGCTGCAGTGTATGAGATTAGGACACTTGTCTTGCTGGCGTCTCTCATCAGTGCCCTGGAGGGCAGAGCCCTGGAAGCACTTAGATACACAAAAGCATCCACAGATGCTCAGATGGCCCAGAGAGGAATATGGATCTGAATAGAGGAGAATGGGGCCACCGTCTAGGAGGACTGCAGAGAGGGGCATCATAACACACTTCCCTGGGTTCTATGAATTTTTTAATTCAGAGCAAAGAGCACATTGCTGGAAAGCTCACTGGAAATTCATTTATTCACTTCAATCTGTCCATCTATTCAACCATCCTTCTCCTCAGTTATAGCACAGGGTCTCTGGAGATGGGATTTCTGAGATAAACTCTAACTACACAACTCAGTGGAGGTGTGGTTTGAATAACACATAAGTATTTTCTGTTATTGTTGCTGCCAGAACTATTGCTAGTGCCTATACAACAAATCCACTGCTCTTAGAGGCTACTTTTTTTTTTCCTATTTCTTTTATTTGACAGGACAGAGACAACTTGAGAAAGGAGAAGGAGATAGGGAGAGAGAGAGAGAGAAACCTACAGTAGTATTGCTTCTGCACTCATGAAGTCTCCCCTTCTAGGGGGAAAAGCAGGTGAGGCACTGGGTTCTTTAAGTCTCAGTTTCCTTCATCTGTAAAATGGGAATAATAATAATCACTACTCCATAGGTTTATTCTATGTATGGCCAGAATGTTCCTGAGCATAGCACCTGTCACAGAGTAGACATCAACACCTGTCAGCCATGACAGTAGGGTAGAATCATGATGAAGACAAAGATGACAACAGTGGTGGTGAAGAGATGATACAGAAAACCTACATAAAAGTGAAGAGTGACAATTCTTAAGCCAAGCTGTGGATGCAGGAGTCAACAGCAACACTGTGAAAGGCAGTGTATAAACTGGGCAAGGGTCACTGCTTTTCCTGTGGGATGACTATAAATCTGTTGGGCTTTCAAAGGCAAGAAGACATGTTGCATCGGCCCTTTCTGTTCCCGCTCTCCAAGGGTCAGCTGTACACCAGCAATTAAACTTTGAATGGAAGGGGTTGGGGAAGGTTTTCTTTTTGAACAACAAGTGTTTTCTTGAACCGTTCCTTCTCAGACTTGTTCTCTCAGTCACTTGTCAATGTGTCACTTCCCTTCAACCTTCCTTCTAATGCTTCTGCTGAAAAACCATTTCCAGATTTTCTCCTTGTTACTAGGCGAGATGCTGCGAAAGAAGAGAGAGAGAGAGAGAGAGAGGGAGAGAGAGAGGGAGAGAGAGAGAGAGAGAGAGAGAGAGAGAGAGAGAAAGGGAGCTAGGAAAAGCAACAGACTCTCTTTGATGAGTCAAAGATGTTAGCTAGCATTTCCCTTTCTTCATGTTCTGCCTTTGACTGACATTGGAGTCTGGTTATAAATCTTTTAACATGAGCCAGGGATCCTTCTCCCGCACCTCAGAATCAACCATTGAATTTGATTACAGAGGATTTGTTTGGGTTGCACATTCTAGCACGTTATAATGAGCAATCTTTCTAGGATGTCCAGAGGGAAGAATGCATGGCAGAGGAAAGGGGGCAATGAGAGAATGGGGGTTCCCAGCCTCTCACCCGCACACCCTCTTTTCCACTTGAATTTTATTTTCTTCTTTCTGGTACTGAGACAAAATTATTTTCTTCTTTCTGGTACTGAGACAAAACAATCTTCACTATCTTCTCCAACCCCTGCCAGGACAAGTATTTTTTTTCTACTTGTGTGCAGTGACAGCTGAATTGACAACGTTAAGGAAAAGTAGATAAAAATAAAGAGCCTAAAATCTTTGAGTTCTGACAATACTTTTTTTCTTTTTAATCAAAACACTGCTCGGCTCTGACTAGGGTTGGTGCTGGGGATTGAACTTTGGGACTTTGAAACATTGGGTAAGAGAGTCTCTTTGCAAGCCCTCACAGAATGGGAGAAGATCTTCATATGCAATACATCAGACAAATATATAAAAAGCACACCAAACTTAGCAACAAAAAAGCAAATGATTCCATCAAAAAGTGGGCAGAGGATATGAACAGAATATTGACTACAGAAGATGTTCAAAAGGCTAATAAACATATGAAAAAGAAGCCATACCTTCCACCTTCTATACCCACAATGACTCTGGGTCCACACTCCCAGAGGGTTAAAGAATAGGAAAATTATCAGGGGAGGGGATGGGATGTTGGTATGCATGAGACCCCCTCTGTTTCATTTGGTTTAAATCCCCCCTGCTTAACACTATTTTATTTACATAACCACTGTTAACAAGTTCCACCCTCCCTCCAGGGCATTTGTGGTTCAGTGATAGGATTCTTGCCTAATCTGCCCCCTCTTTGTCACACTCTGATTTTCACCAGTCACTTTTATCTCCACCCTCTCTATGTCACATCCTGTTTCCACCCTACTTGGGAAGTATATATAAAGACAGCATTGTGAGTTTTAGAGTACTTTACCTTGAGTTTAGCTTAGCTCGTCTTAGATTGTGCTGCGTCCTGCATGAATAAAGAGATACTGCCTACAGCTCAACTATGAGTCCCTGGTCGTCTGTTACCTGCCCGTGAAGCCAGCCCGGCGAAAACAACCTAACCCGTCAAAAACAACATATGGCGCCACAACGTGGGACCAGACCTGCGCGACTCCCAGATAAGTGAAGACTTTGCCTACCTATGCACTATGGTCTTCTCTTCTACTTATGAAGAGGTTTGCCAAAGCCTCTACTGTTTCATCATGAGACAGTTACTCTGTCTCTGGAACATTTTGCTCTGGGCCAAACTTTGTTTCCCTGACCGGGAACTTTGGTTTCTTATGACCGGGATCATAGAGCTTGGGAGATGCACGGAGATTTCTCCTTGGACTTTCTGGATTCCCTCTCCCATGTTTCCTGAGGAAAAGGACTACATTTTGCTCTGGGCCACAATTTGGTTCTTTATGACTGTGATCGTAGACCTTGGGATATGCATGGGGATTTCCCCTGGGACTTTCTGGACTTCTTCTCGAATGTTTCCCGTGGAGAAGGACTACTCTAGTTTGAGGAGCATTCTCGAGTACCCTGGCAGTTCCCAAGTATGGAGACACGTGGTTAGTTCTACTCTCCTGATTGGATTCTTTCTTCGATGGGAAGACGCTTTTAAAAATGGGTGCCTGAAGCAATCCAGCAGGAACAGTCAGAAACACCCTAAATGGAATTTCGAGGAGCTTTTTGAACTAGGTCGCCCTCCGGGGATTCTTAATCCTACATGGTGAGATCTTGATAATCTGGTTCAAGTTGTGTTTCATAAGAGAATGATTTGAATGACTGAATTTTTGTTTGACATTGACTTAAAAAAAAAAATGCTGGACGCAGCCATGATTTCTAGAGACATCCAGAAACAATCCAAAAAATTGTTTTTTCCCTCCTTTGATTTCTCTTTTACATCTTGACATGAATCTGAAACGTTTAATCCTGAAAACTGTATGAGTTATGGGTGGGGCAGATAGTGCAATGATTATGTTAATTATTCTCATGCCTGAGGCTTTTAACCGTGGTTCTTCTGTTTACCTTTCCACATTTTATTGAGTTTAAACTCTTTAAACAACCTTAAAATCATACTAGAAAGGACTTCCAATTATAATGGAGTTATCAATTATAGTAAACTTCTAATCTGCTACAAGTTTTGTTCAACAAGTAAGTGAATTTCAGCTGTCAAAGTCTTCACATGAAAAAGCATCTACTCAAATGGAATTCCTGGAAATCCATTTGGATCTCTGACATTGCCCCCGGAAACCAATGATGAGACCTGGCACGACCTGAAGAAACAGATTCACAGACTCCAAAGATCACTCTCTACAGAAAAGCAGAATTCAGGTGGCCCACATTCACCATCGAGACAGACATACAGCGTTTCATCCCTTGGCATTTTCTTCTGTGGTCAGCTACTTTGGACTGACACCTCCATCGGACTTACTGGTACACACTGCTGTGTTTCTCAAAGACTAACTTCAGCCAGTTGCCTTGAAACTTTATAGACCATGTCCCCTCGCCTGCAGGCTCTGTCCCAGAGGCAGAAAGCTCCCCCTCCTTATTAGGTTATGCCCACAGAGGCATGAAGCGCCCCAAGAGGCAAGAGATGCCCCCAGAGGCATGAAGCATTCCCAGAGGCAAGAAATGCCCTTTGAGGCAAGAGATGCCCCCAGAGGCATGAAGCATTCCCAGAGGCAAGAAATGCCCTTTCGCCTGCTAGGCCTTGCCCTTTGAGGCAAGAAAAGCTCCACTTGGCATCACACTGGTTATTGCTGCTCGCCTATTTTGTTTTCCATGTTATATGCCAGTTCTTTTGAAAACGCCTGTACGATATACGTTTCTGTTCACCCCATAATGGCCATTAGTTAAAAAGAAAGGGGGAATTGTTGGTATGCATGAGACCCCTTCTGTTTCATTTGGTTTAAATCCCCCCTGCTTAACACTATTTTATTTACATAACCACTGTTAACAAGTTCCACCCTCCCTCCAGGGCATTTGTGGTTCAGTGATAGGATTCTTGCCTAATCTGCCCCCTCTTTGTCACACTCTGATTTTCACCAGTCACTTTTCTCTCCACCCTCTCTATGTCACATCCTGTTTCTACCTTACTTGGGAAGTATATATAAAGACAGCATTATGAGTTTTAGAGTACTTTACCTTGAGTTTAGCTTAGCTCGTCTTAGATTGTGCTGCGTCCTGCATGAATAAAGAGATACTGCCTACAGCTCAACTATGAGTCCCTGGTCGTCTGTTACCTGCCCGTGAAGCCAGCCCGGTGAAAACAACCTAACCCGTCAAAAACAACAATGGGATATAGAGTTCTGGTGGTGGGAATTATGTGGAATTGTATCCCTCTTATCCTATGGTTTTGTCAGTGTTTCCCTTTTATAAATAAAAATTAAAAAAAATATAAATGAATTTGGCCAAGATATTACAGAGAAATTTTTTAAAAAAAGAAAAATATTTCCAGATCACTGATTGTCAGAGAAATGCAAATAAAGACAACACTGAGATACCACTTTACCCCTGTGAGAATGGCATACATCAAAAAGGACAGCAGCAACAAATGCTGGAGAGGCTCTGGGGACAGAGGAACCCTTCTGCTAGCTGGTGGGAATGTACATTGGTCCAACCTCTGTGGAGAGCAGTCTGGAGAACTCTCACAAGGCTAGACATGGACCTTCCATATTACTCAGTAATTCCTCTCCTGGGGATATACCCCAAGGACTCCATAACACCCAACCAAAAAGATATGTGTACATCTATGTTCATAACAGCACGATTTGTAATAGCAAAAACCTGGAAGCAACCCAGGTGCCCAACAACAGATGAGTGGCTGAGAAAGCTGTGGTATATATACACAATGGAATACTATGCAGCTACTAAGAACAATGAACCCACCTTCTCTGACCCATCTTGGTTGGAGCTAGAAGGAATTATGTTAAATGAGCTAAGTCAGAAAGGCAAAAATGAGTATAGGATGATCCCGCTCATAAACAGAAGTTAAGAAAGAAGAACAAAGAGAGAAACTCAAAGCAGGATTTGACTGAGTTTGGAGTAGGGCACCAAAGTAAAAGTCTCTGGGTGGAGGGTGAGGGTAGATGTTCAGCTTCACTGGGGGGGGGAGGGTTGTACAAGGGACACAGACCTTTGGTGGTGGGAATGGTGTTAATATACTCTATTAACTTATAGTTTCATAAAATCACTATTTAATTCATATGAGAGGAGAAAAATAGATCAAATATCACAAACTTTTTGATGTGTAGGCAATAACTCTGAGTATATGTTCCTTCAGTCTGAGCACTTAAAACTTCAAAGTGGTAATCAAACTGAATTTTAACAGTGGGCTCAAATTGTTAATACATTTCTAATAATGACTTGTGCTTTGAAATATTGTCTCCTAAGAGCTTAGACCAGGGAGAACAGAAGCAACTGGTGGTGTTACTTTATAAGATACAGCTATATACAAATAACATAAAAGGACATAAATTATAGTGAGGTATTGTATGATACAGCAAATCCTAACAATGGGATTTTCAAAGTTAACCCATTGGTCAGATAATTTGGTTATAGCAATAACTATCTATTTCCCTCTTTTTAAATTAATTAATTTATTTATTCCCTTTTGTTACCTCGTTTTACTGTTGTAGTTATTGTTGTTATTAATGTTGTTTGATAGGACAGAGAGAAATGGAGAGAGGAGGGGAAGACAGAGAGGGGGAGAGAAAGATAGACACCTGCAGACCTGCTTCACCACTTGTTAAGTGTCTCCCCTGCAGGTGGGGAGCCGGGGACTCGAACCAGGATCCTTATACTGGTCCTTGCGCTTTGCGCCATTTGCACTTAACCTGCTGAGCTATTGCCCCACTCCCTATTTCCTTCTTAAACCCTAAGACAGTAGGAACCTCTGCATCTCTGTAGGTATGAGGTCACATTCTGTGGTCACAGCTAGGAATATTCCAGGCTGCACTAATTTCAGGACCCATCTTCCTCAGTTAGTAGGTAGAGTATAGTATGTTGTATTCCCTCCCTTCAGAGAATGAAACATTCTCTACCATTGTTGACCCATATTGATGGCAAGCTCCTGTAGGGGGTCACAAAGAGGTCCATTATGTTGTTCCTGGTGGAGATGACCAGTAACAGTGGAGAGAGGGATCTGTTAGAGGTCTAGTAGACCCATCATGTCTGTGTGGGAACCCCAGGTCTCCCTGACTAGGGCGCCCAGGTGATGGGGTTGCCTGGTAGTCCTTTTTCCAAATATAACTCCATATCCCCAGAAAATAACTTGGTCCACCTGCATATTAAACGTCAGGTGCAGGCAAAATCTAGTAAAGTCATGGGCCCCTTGGAATATGTTGGTATGCTTCTAATTCTGCTTCTAAAACCCCTTCTGTTTCATTGGTTTAATCCCCCCTGCTTAACACTGTATTCTATTTACATAACCACTGTTAACTAAGCACCGTCCTGCCTGCAGGGCATTGGTTTAATCCCCACTGGTTCATGATGTCTTTTTGCTCCGCCCCCTCTTGTAGTACACCCTGATTTCCACCAGTAGTTTTTCACTCCACCCTCTCTATGTCACATCCTGTTTCCACCCTACTTGGCGAGTATTATAAGGACAGGATTGTGATTAGAGATAGCTTAGATTGTGCTGCGTTCCACATGAATAAAGACTGAACTGTGTACCACTCAGCCATGAGTCTCTGGTCATCTCTCTCTCCCGCCCGTGAAGCTAGCCCAACAGTAATATACCTAAATTAGACCTACTAGCTATTTCCAAAATGGAGACCCCAAATCTTCACCTGCAATATTCTTGTCTTTAGGTTTATGATTAGTCAACAATCTGTTCTGCTTTAAATCTCAATTCATTTTTCAGCCACCAGGTTCCAGATGATACCATGATGCCAGCCTGACTTCCCTGGGCATGTATCTTGGAGTCTTGCCTCTCCAGACCCCTGCCCCACTAGGGAAAGAGGGAGACAGGCTGGGAGTATGGATAGACCTGCCAATTCCCATGTTTAGTGGAGAAGCCATTACAGAAGACAGACCTTCCTCTTTCTTCATCCCACAATGACCCTGGGTCCATGCTCCCAGAGGGATAAAGAATAAGAAAGCTATCAGGGGAGGGGAGGGGATATGGAGTTCTGGTGGTGGGAATATAGTGAAAATGTACCCCTCTTATCTTATGGTCTTGTCAATAGTTCCATCTTATAAATTAAAAAAATTAAAAAGAGAGTCTCTTTACATAACCAAAGAGACTATCTACCCTCCACCCAATTCCTTTTTTTCCCCCAAATTACCAAAATACCAATGCATTATGCACGGGGGGTGGGGGGGAACATAGGAACACAAACTATTTCCACAGATGGCCAGGGATGCTTGCAAACAGCTATCTGATGATGCTTTGCATAAAACTAGAAAGCACTGAAAACATCTGATGAGAAGTTATGGGGCTGGGTGTTGGCACACCTGGTTGAGCACACATGGCACAATGATCAAGGACACAGGTGCGAGCCCCCAGTCCCCACCTGCACTGGGAACACTTTGAGAGTGGTGAAGCAGGGCTGTAGGTGTCTCTCTGTCCCTCTCCCTCTCTATCACCCCCTCCCCTCTCAATTTCTGGCTGTCTCTATCCAATAAATAAAGATAATTAAAAATTAACTAAAAAGAAAGACTAAATTAAAAAAAAAATCTATGGTGGGTAGGGGAAGTGAACATAATTTTTAAAAAGTTCTTAAAGTAGCAGTAAGTTCAAGGTAGCCACAGCTCTCCCTGTCTCACACATACAAGGCCAGGAAACAAATAACTAGATCTGGAACAGTGCTTTTTCAAGCATTAGGCTCTGAGCCTGGAAGCTCCCCGCAATTCCTCCCGCTCAGCGAGGCATCAGCAGGTTGAAGGTGATGGAGTTTACAACTGCAAGGGCAGGCTCCCCGCAGGCAGTCACCCTGACCCCTCCAAATAGCTGAGCTCAGGTCTCGACTCTTTCTCTTGAAGACAAGCATCTACAGGAATCTTCTCACTTGGTCACACACCCAGGGCTGGAGCCTAGGGCAGAAACGTGTTCAGAGACATGCCAGCCAGACAAAGCACAGAGCAAGCACACAGAGCACAGGCCAGGGCCACCTCTCCTGGCAGCCTGCGATTATGCAGGTACCTGGTACATCAAAGCGGACAGGCCTTGGCCCAAGGGGCAGAACCATGTGCCCTGTTCACCCAGATCTGCTGTCAGCCCACAGCCTGGGCAAGGCCTCTGCTCCCAGCAGCTTAAGCAAAGCTGAGGGGCTGCAGGCACCTTCACCGCTGCTGGGAGTAATTGAGCAATAGGTTCCCAGCAGGCTGCATCTCAATGTTTTCCTTGGAAATTACATACTTTTAACCTCTAAAACAATATAATTTGAAGGTGAATGTATTTTTTTCCCTCCATAGTTACAGGGCCTCTTATTTTCTTTAAAGATCTGAGGTGGGAGATTATTTTGCTACCCCTACATAGGTATTTAAAGAGACACCTACAATGAATTCACCTCCAAACAGAAGTTTTGGTGAAGCACTTAGAATGTCTCGGAAGGTAACGTTTCCATTCAAGGTTTGCAACCAAAGTAGGTGTGCCCACCCGGACCCCCTACCCTATTTCTTCCTTTCCCCCTGTGCTATTTCTTTTTGGGACACAGTCTTTTGTTACTGTTTTTAACAGAGACAGAGAGTCAGAAAGAGAGTGATAGTTACCAAAGTTTCCCTCACTGCAGTGGGGACTAGGCTCAAAGCAGAGTCTACATGTGGTGTGTTTGTGTGTTTGTGTGTTTGTTTGTTTGTTTGTTTATTTCAGATAAAGATGGAGAGAAACTAAGAGGGGAGGGGAGACAGAGGTGAATAGAGAGACAGAGCTGTAGCAGTGTTTCACTACTCGTGAAGCAGGTAAGTCCTGGAGGGTCTGAATCTGGTTCCTTGCACACTGTAATGAGTGTGCTCTACCAGCAGTGTAACCATGGGGCCCCTCCTCACATGTGCTTTCAAAGACTGAGCAGTTCCACAGTCAACCATGCAAGCTGTACACCAATCCGGAAAAGTCAGTGGTGTACGGGCTATGGAGAGGTGAACACAGTAGAATGCACAGGTTACTATGCACAAGGTCCTGGGTCCAAGTCCCAAGTCCACACCTGCAAGAGGAAGCCTCACAAACAGTGAGACAGTGCTGCAAGTTTCTGTGTCTCTCTCTCTTCCTTCCTTCCCTCTTAGTCTCTTTGTCTCTATAAAAATAAAATAAAATAAAATAATGAAAAAATAGCCACCAGGAGCAGTGGATTCATTTTGCAGGCACCAATAAAAACCTAATAATAATTAATAATTTTAAAGTCAATGGCGTAAGTTCCGGTCTAAGTCTAACGGTTTTGAGAGTTAAGAATGGGGTGGGGGGGTGCAGTGGTGCACCTGGCTGAGCGCACATGTTACCATGCGCAAGAATCCAGGTTGGAGGCCCTGCTCTCCACCTGCAGAGGGGGAGTTTCATGAGCGGTGAAGCAGGGCTGCAGGTGTCTCTCTGTCTCCTTCTCTGTCTCCCCCTGCCCTCTCAATTTCTCTCTGTCTCTAGCTAATAAGATAAATAAATAAACATTATAGAGAGAGGATGAAGAAATGCTTCTGTCCTCTGAAGTTTTGCTCTCTCCAAGCCCTCAGACAACTGGGTGGTTATTTTAGCCCAGCCATACTGGAGAAGGCCGTCTAACAGATACACATCTGGGTATCCATTCATGCCTCAATGAACTTGACTCTTAAAAATTAACCTTCCCACATTGAGTCTGGACCATTTCCCATTAAAGAGATGCCTGTGTTTAGTGCCATGGGGCCACTCCAGGCCCCACAAGAAACAAGATTCACCCATCCTCATGCGGAGATCACTGTGTCAGGACCACTGAAGCCTCCCGGATTCCACCATCTCTTCCACAGGGATGGCTTTCTGCCCTCAGGAGTCAGGGCCATATTTCCATTCTGCTACTGCCAGGACACTCAAAAATCTTCAGTCCTAGATTATCCAATAATCTCTGTATTACCTTCCAGACTACCCTATAAGCAAGCCACACTTTATCTGTCTCCCTGCATTTTTGCCCTCCCCCAGTCTGTGCCCAGCATTCTGGCCTAATCAACATCTTTTAGGCCTGGGGAAAAAAGAAAACAAACTCATTATTATCATTCAGCTCCATACATGTGCCATTCTGGCATCCTTTGGAGTTGTTTTAACTTCTCACTTTGTGTCTCCATTTTCACCATCCTTAAGTCCACCCCTGTGATGAAGACTGGCTTAATGATACGAGGCCCTTCTGCTCCTCCCAGCAGCACATCGGATCCATGTCAAAGTCTCTCCATGGAGACACGGACCAGGTCGCTACTTCATAGTCTTCCACAGTGTTTCAATTCTTTTCGAAATTGCACGAATTTGGACGTCGCAAACCATCTACATCATCCTCGGCCAACTCCTACAACAGATCAGCAAACAGGCAGCTTATACAGAGGGTAGAAAGAAATGAAAAATTCCATCAGGCCACTGGAAGCTGAGCGAAAGCAAGCTACAGCAGACTGGCTAGCTAGTTGATTATTATTATTATTATTATTATTATTCAGATATAAGGTGGAGTAATAGTATGAACACAATGATTCTGTATAGTATCGAATAGCTCCTCTTTGCACCACAAATTTAAGAGCAATAATACACCTAACTGATTAACTGGCCACATGTATGGCCTGCCAGTGTCAAAGTAACAAGGAGAAATTAAGTGGCATAGTATGTTTACACCTTAAGAACATATCTTTCTTTTTAAAAATATTTATTTATTTATTTTCCCTTTTGTTGCCCTTGTTTTATTGTTGTAGTTATTGTTGTTGTTGTTATTGATGTCGTTGTTGGATAGGACAGAGAGAAATAGAGAGAGGAGGGGAAGACAAAGAGGGGCAGAGAAAGACACCTGCAGACCTGCTTCACCGCCTGTGAAGTGACTCTCTTGCAGGTGGGGACCCGGGGGCTCAAACTGGGATCCTTATGCCGGTCCTTGTGCTTTGCGCCACCAGCGCTTAACCCACTGTGCTACCGCCCAACTTCCTATATCTTTCTTTTTTGATTGCCACCAGGGCTTGGTGCTAGCACTACAGATCCACCACTCCTGGTGACCTTTTTTTTCTTTTCTCTTCCTTTTTTCTATTTTATTTGAAAGGACAGAGAGAAACTGAGAGCGGAGAGGGTAGGTGGAGAGGGAGGAGAGAAATACAAACACCTGCAGACCTGCTTCTCACTGTGAAGTGTCCTCCTCTGTGGGTGGGGAGTGAGGGCTGGAACCTGGGTCCTGCTGTTTGATAATGTGTGCACTCAACTGGGTCTACCACTACCCACCCCCAGAAACATTTTTGTGAATGACAGAGTGGTTAGGAAAAGGATGGCTGGGGGCCGGGCAGCAGCACAGCGGGTTAAGCACAGATGGTGCAAAGTGCTAGGACTGAGATAAGGATCCTAATTCGAGCCCCCGGCACCCCACCTGCAGAAGGAGTCGCTTCACAAGCAGTGAAGCAGGTCTGCAGGTGTCTGTCTTTCTCTCCCACTTTCTGCCTTCCCTTCCTCTCTCCGTCTCTTTCTGTCCTATCCAACAACAACAACAACAACAAAAATGGCAAAAATGTCTGCCAGAAGCAGTGGATTCATAGTGCAGGCACCAGGCCCCAGCAATAACCCTGGAGGCAAACACACACACACACACACACACACACAATTATAAATATCTTTTTCATAGTTAATAGAGAATGGGAAACATAGCAGAGTCTCAGTAAGAAACCATCTTTAATTTGGAGGGATAGCTTGGAGAGGCTAAGTGCTCCTTGAAGAGTATTACAGAGGGGGAAGAATCACCTCCAGACTGGAAATCAGGGGAATGGCAAGAGAAAAAGTCAGAGGATGGGAAACAAGTGAGCCTAAGACCATACCACCCTAAACACGCCCAATCTCATCTGAGAATGAGCAACACAGGTGCGCGTGCTGAAAATGGCCAGGACCCCACAGGGATAGGACTGGACACTCTGTTGGATCGGTAGGATGGGCCAAAGGGTGTGGAACTTGACATACCCTTATATAATAATAAAGAACGCATATGCCTTGTGATGCTTATATGATAGCCCAGCCATTACACCTTCTCTTCAGCAGATATCAGAACCTTCCACAATGACAGGAATCGAGAATTTTCCCCATTGTCTGAGAGTAATGGCATGCCACAAAGACTTCACAAGAGAGGCCTTGTCTAGCAGCAACCAAATAATTCCCTTTTTCATTTTTCAGGTTTTCTTTCAAAAGTCAGGGTTTGCTGATCTGAATTGCTCATTGTATCCAGGCAGCCATGCTAGTCAGCAGAGGTTTGAAAGTCTTACTTCACCACTTCTATTATTGCTTGTCAAGCATTAACACATTTGACAGGAATATGAGTAGGTGGAAAACATAATATTTCCAATTGAAGTTCACGAGCAAGTCTCTAGTAGAGACATTTTAAAGATTAAAGAAAGGATCATTTGGACACATGAATTTGAATATAATTTATAGATTACTTTCAGGGATGTTGCAGTTGCTTATCTCCCAGATAGCTACGAACATGCAGGGAGAAGTCATGCAGGGGGTATGCAGCCCTCTAAAATGGAAAATATATATATATATATTAAATCTTAAAGTGACTGGTGCAGCAATTAATACTTCAACCTTGCTTCTGCAAGAAAAAAAAAAGTAAGATTATAGAGGTGTTGGAGTCCCATAAATAAGTGATATCAGACTTGTTGGATGACGGAGGGGCAGGACAGCTAATTATGTACTGCTAAAACTTTCAGGTATTGGTGGACTATTTTTAAATGCTCTTTAAAAAAAAAATCAGTGAGATGGAAAAACTTTGGTTTTTTTTTCAGGATCTCAGTAACACTATGCTAGTATATTCCTAAGTAAATTTATGAAAGAGAAAGAATATTTCAGCCAGGCTTCTTACAAGAATAGCTATTGATAACTGGTAGATAGTTATTTAACCTGGAAGAGTGCATGACTTTCTGTGTGTGAGGCCCTTGGTTCAGGTCCCAGAAAAACATAGGAGCACCATGGATAGCACCAGAGGAGCCCCATAGATGGTGAAGGAATACTGTAGTGTCTCAGCTTTCCTCCTTTCTCATGTTCTCTCAAATAATGAGTGGAAAAAAAAATGGCCCAAGAATTACACATGCACAATACCACATGAAAAGAATAGGTTTATATTTTATCTATATTTTTTTATTTAGTAATGATCAACAAGATAAGAGGGGTATAATTCCACACAATTCCCACCAGCAGAGTTCTGTATCCCATCCCCTCCATTGGAAGCATTCCTGTTCTTTATCCCTCTGGGAACACGGACCCAAGATCATTATAAGGTGCAGAATGTGGAAAGTCTAGCTTCTGTAATTACTTCTCCACTGGACATGAGCATTGGCAGGTTGATCCATACTCCCAGTCTGTTTCACTCTTTCGCCCAGTGGGATACAGGTCTGGGGAATACAGGTGGGATACAGGTCTGGGGAAGTGGGATTGCAGGGCACATAGGTGAGCTCATCTGTCCAATGAAGTCAGGTTGGTGTCATGGTAGCATCTGCAAGTTGGTGGCTGAAAAAGCATTAAGATATAAAGCAGAATAAATCATTTAATAACCAGGAATCTAAAGGTAAGACTTAGCTGATGAGATTTGGGGTCTCCATTGTGAAAAAGGTTTGTTGGTCTATTTTAGGCATATCCAAGGGGCCCATGACTTTATTAATTTTTGCCTGGGCCCAACAGCTAGCATGCATGGAGGCCAAAGGCACTGCCTGGGGAGATGGTGTCAGTGTTAGAAAAAGGACTAGAAAGCTAGGTCAGAAAGAGAGTAGCTTGGTCCGGGAGGTGGTGCAGTGGATAAAGCATTGGACTCTCAAGTATGAGGTCCTGAATTCAATCCCCGGCAGCAAATGTACCAAAGTAATATCTGGTTCTTTCTCTCTCCCCTCCTATCTTTCTCATTAATAAATAAATAAAATATAAAAAATTGAAAATGTTTATCTGGAACCAGAAATTACCTAGAATTGCTCAATCTTGAGAAGAAAGAACAGAACTGGAGGCATCACACTCCCAGATCTCAAACTGTAATATAGGGCCATTGTCATCAAAACTGCTTGGTACTAGAACATGAATAGACACACTGACCAGTGGAATAGAACTGAGAGCACAGAAGTAAGCTCCCACACCTATGGACATTATGGTGTCTAGTCTTTGACAAAGGTGCCCAGACTATTAAATGAGGAAAGCAGAGTGTCTTCAACAAATTGTGTTGGAAAAAAATGGGTTGAAACATGCAGAAGAATGAAAATGAACCACTATATTTCACCAAATACAAAAGTAAATTCCAAGTGAATCAAGGACTTGGATGTTAGACCACAAACTATCAGATACTTAGAGGAAAATATTGGCAGAACTCTTTTCCACATAAATTTTAAACACATCTTCAGTGAAACGAGTCCAACTACAAAGAAGACTAAGGCAAGTATAAACCTATGGGACTACATCAAATTAAAAAGCTTCTGCACAGCAAAAGAAACCACTACCCAAACCAAGAGACCCCTCACAGAATTGGAAATCTTTACATGCCATATATCAGACAAGAGTTTAACAACCAAAATATATAAAAAGCTTGCCAAACTCAACCACAAGAAAACAGATAACCCCATCCAAAAAGGGGAGGAGGGCATGGACAGAATATTCACTACAGAAGAGATCCAAAAGGCTGAGAAACACATGAAAAAAAATGTTCCAAGTCTCTGATTGTCAGAGAAATGCAAATAAAAACAATGAGATACCACTTCACTCCTGTGAGAATGTCATACATCAGAAAAGGTAGCAGCAGCAAATGCTGGAAAGGTTATGGGGTCAAAAGAACCCTTCTGCACTGCTGGTGGGAATGTCAATTGGTCCAACCTCTATGGAGAGCAGTCTAGAGAACTCTCAGAAGGCTAGAAATGGAACTACTCTATGACCCTGCAATTCCTCTCCTGGGGATATATCCTAAGGAACCCAACACACTCATCCAAAAATATCTGTGTACACATACATTCTTAGCAGCACAATTTGTAATAGCCAAAACCTGGAAGCAACCCAGGTGTCCAACAACAGATGAGTGGCTGAGAAAGTTATGGTATATATATATACAATGGAATACTACTCAGCTATCAAAAATGGTGACTTCATCGTTTTCAGCCATTCTTGTTTGGACCTTGAAAAATTCATGATAAGTGAAATAAGTCAGAAACAGAAGGATGAATATGGGATGATCTCACTCTCAGGAAGAAGCTGAAAAACAAGATCAGAAGAGAAAACACAAGTAGAACCTGAACTGGAATTGTCGTATTGCACCAAAGTGAAAGACTCTGGGGTGGGTGGGGGGCGAATACAGGTCCAAGAAGGATGACTGAGGACCTAGTGGGGGTTGTATTGTTATATGGAAAACTGGGAAATGTTATGCATGTACAAACTACTGTATTTACTGTCGAATGTAAAGCATTAATTCCCCAATAAAGAAATTAAAAATAAATTAATTAATTAAATAAAAGCAAGAACCCGGGCACTTGCTCTCTCTCTCTCTTTCTCTCTCTCTTTCTCTCTCTCTCTCTGCCTGAACCATCATGTAAGTGGTAACTTGGCTTTTTTAGTCTCTCTTTCTTTCTCTCATGCTCTAACATGTGAATGTTCTCAAAAAAATAAATAAATAAAAGGAAGAGAGTAGCTCCCAATTATGGGAAAATTATACAAATATTGTTAACTGTAAACCCCATCGATATGATCTGGGGCCCATATTCAGCACAGGAGCCCATGCACCCTCCAAATCCCTGCAGGTCTGAGCTCACATTCTGTGGTCCTAGCTAGGAACACTCTAGGCTGCACTCATTGCAGGAGCCATCTTCCTCCAGAACCTCTGAGGTGTGGATTATTTTCCTGCACACTTCTCTCATCTACATCTCATACTGCATCTGCTGAGCTCAGCCAAATCAGTGCAACCACTTTCACCTCGGATTGTGTCCAGAGATGCCAGGTGTGGAAGGTCAACCCTTGAACTCCATTTTCTCTACTTTATCAGTAAATAATCAATCATCATACCTTGTAGAGCTAGAAGATCAGAATTCTTGGCCCTGTGAAATCTCTCCCCCCCCCCCCAGCACACACATATCTTTATATAAACAGATCAGAAAAAAGGCTCAGGGACCAGGCGGTGGTGCATCTGGTTGAGCACGTGTGTTACAACATACAAGGACCCAGGTTCAAGCCCCCAGAGCTCACCAGAAGGAGGAAACTACAAGTGTTGAAGCAGGGCTACAGGTGTCTCTCTATCTCTCTACCTCTCCCTTCCCTCAATTTCTGGCTGTCTCTATCCAATAAATAAATAAATAAATATAATACAAATTATATAAAGACACATGAGTCAATGCTAAAAGAGCTTTAAACATGGGTACAGATATAGAAAAAAATAAATGGACACTACAAAAAATATATATACCTTATGCGTTCACATCAGTTCTAGAAATAAAGGCTTGAGAGAGCTACAAAAGACGAAGGAAGTCTCAAAAAGAACACACTGAGGGAATCTAGGCTTTTGAGGCAGCTAGAGACAGAGGACAAGCCAACAGAGTAATGAATGAGTTGTGTGTTTGCCCGAAGGAAAATGTCGTCTGAATGAAGCACAGACAATTTTAAGTTCATTAGATACCCATCATCCCATCTCTATCTCTTAAAAATTCTATTCTACCTGTCACTTCCCACTGACAAAGCCACTGTACATCCATGGACATAATATTGATAGACTGAAATGATAGGGGTTTTTTTTCTTGATCATACCAAATACAAAAAAAAAAGTAGTTAGTTGTCACACATACAAAAAAAATTGAGAAAAATCCTGAAAAATATAGAACTAGTCAGATGAGATGAGATAGGAAACCACAGTCTAAAAGACAAACAGTGGTAATCTTCTCTCCCAAGTGTGCAACAGAGCTTGACTGGACAGAAAGGTCACCCTCAGGGTGATCGTGTCAGAAACTGCAATGGGAATCCTAATGCCATCACACCTTTGTTCTATCCCCAGGCTGTCAGAGTTTGTGTAAAAGCCGAGGCAGCATTTTATGGCCCCAGAATGAAATAAGTAGAATAACTTTTCTCTAGGAATAATAGGACCATGACTTCAAAAAAAGCATATAGTGTACGTAATTGAGCCTAAAAGTTTAACTAAGTGACTATAGGCTTCTAGATTAGACCAGGCAAAGGTTGTGAAGAGACACAGAGAAGGAGCCAGCTCCCTATGGACATAAAATAAAGTACTCTGCCACTTGAGGAAGACAGGTCCTGGAAGGGGTGCAGCCTGCAATGTGCCCAGCTGTGACCATAAAGTGTGAGCTCAGACCCACAGGGATGCAGAGGTCACACAGGCTCCCGTGCTGAATATGAATAGACATGGGCCCTGAGCCAGATAGATAGGGTTTACAGTCAGCAGTATTTATATACATTCCTCATTTTTGGAAGCTACTTTCTTCCCTAATCCAGATTTCTGGTCCTTTTCTCAACTGTGGTATTATCTTCTCAGACATTTTTAGCCCACCTGCATGTTAGCTGTCAGGCTCAGGCAAAAATTACTAAAGTCATAGGCTCCTTGAAACATAACTAAAATAGACTTCCTAGCTTCTTCCCACGTGAAGACCCTTAGCTCCATCTGTTCTATTCTTACCTTTAGGTCCCTGATTAGTAAACAATTTGTCCTGTTACATATCTTTTTTTTTTTTCAATTTTTTAACCAGAGCATTGTTCAGCTCTGGCTTCTGGTGGTGTGGGGGACTGAACCTGGGACTTTGGAGCCTCAGGCATGAGAGTCTGTTTGCATAACCATTATGCTATCTACCCTCTGCCCTTGTCCTGTTATATGTCTTACCACTTTTCAGCCACCAAGTTGCAGACACTGCCATGACGACATCCTGACTTCCTTGGACAAAGGACCTCACCAATGTGTCCTGAAGGCTCTCCAGAGCCCTTCCTTACTAGGGAAAGATGAAAATAGAATGAGGGTATAGATCCACCTGCCAACATCTATGTCCAGTTGAGAAGCAATTACAGAAGTCAGACCTTCCACTTTCTGTAAAAAAAAAAAAAAAAAAAATTAGCCCATACTCCCAGATGGATAAAGAATAGGGAAACTTCCAGTGTAGGGGATGGGATATAGAACCCTGGTTGTGGGAATTATATCCCTCTTATTCATTATAAGAGGGAATTATATCCCTCTTATTCATTATAAGAGGGAATTATATCCCTCTTAATCATTAATCTTGTTAATCATTAACTTTAAAAAAAAAAGTGCTCTAACCCTGGAGTTAAGCTCCATTCCACTGGAGATGGTTGGGGAAACCATTCTTCTTGCTTATTCAAGGTCCCCATGTGTTGTGCTGCACCGTGGAGAAGAGAGAGGAGATCCGGAGCAAAGAGGGAACACAAACCTTTATTTGCGCTGGCACCTCAGAGTTGGGTGCGAGAGAAGCAGGTTGGGCCACATGGAGGTAGCAAAAATGGCCACCTCACACAGTAACCTTTCCTGTGTCTAAACACCAAAGTGAAGTGCTGGCAAGAGAACGAGGTGTGGAAGAAGAAGGGTTTTTATGGGAGTAGCTCTCATGAGAATGGGAAGGGGGAGGAGTAACCATAGCACTCCAGGGTAGGATAATAACTCTCGTGAGAATGGGAGGGGGGAGGAGTAACCAAAGCACTGCAACCACGGTGGGGAATAGACAATGCCCTGAGGGCACAACATGGCGGAACAGGCACTCCGATAATGTCCCAACTCTCGCGGGAACTAGCAGTAGCCTGAGGGGACAACATGGCAGATGTGACTGCATCTGCACAATTTCCCAGCACCTATGAGAAAATTTGTCTACCCCTTTAGTGTTACTGAAGACCTTGGTAAAAGTGTCTAGTAGCTTTTGGGCCCCCATAGGAGGATCAACAATGGTAGAGAATCTCCCAGCCTCAGAAAGGAGGCTGGACAACATACTCTATGCCACACCTGAGGAAGATGGGTCCTGATATTGGGGCAGTTTGGAACGTTCCTACTCATGACCACAAAATGTTAGCTCAGATCTACAAGGATGCAGAGGTCACATAGGCTCCTAAGCTGAATATGGGCCAAAGATCACATCAAATCGATGGGGTTTACAGTCAATATTACAGTCAATAATATTTATACCTCTTTCCCATATTTGGGAGCTATTCTTTTTCCTGATCCAGCTTTCTGGTCCTTTTTCCAGCTATATCATCTCCCCAGACAATAACTTAGATCTGCTTACATATCAGATGCCAGGTTCAGGAAAAAAAAATTGCATAGCCACAGGCCCTTTGGAATATAACTAAAATATGCCTACTAGCTATCTACAGATTGGAGACCACCAACTCTTCATCTGCACTATTCCAGACTTTAGGTTCATGATTAGTCAACAGCTTGTTTGGCTTCATATGTTAACTGTCTTTTCAGCCAATAGGTTCCAGATGCTACCATGATGCCAGTCAGACTTCGCTGGACAGACAACCCCACCAATATGTCCTGGAGCTCCGCTTCCCCAGAGCCCTGCCCCACTAGGGAGAGAGGTAGGCTGGGAGTATGGATCGACCTGTCAATGCCCATGTTCAACAGGGAAGCAATTACAGAAGCCAGATCTTCCACCTTCTGCACCCCACAATGAACTTGGGTCCATACTCCCAGAAGGTTAAGGAATAGGAAAGCTATCAGGGGAGGGGATGGGATATGGAGTTCTGGTGGTGAGAATTGTGTAGAGTCATACCCCTCTTATCCTATGGTTTTGTGTTTCCTTTTTATAAATAAAATAAAAAATAAAATAGAAAGTGTCTAGTATTGAAGAAGCAGGCTTTTAGAACCTGCAGGTGAAACCCCATATAAGCTACTTATATGAATCAGATGGCTTCTTCATTAATAATCAGGATCATAAGACACTTGAAAAAATCAAGTTTCATTAAAAACATGAACTCAAGAAGACATCAAAGGAAATAGATCTGACTAAGGAAGTGAAATACCATTACGTGTTCTAACATGGAGCTCTAGAGTCGTTTCAGTAGATGTTGACTATGTCAAAATAAATGAGCGGGAAAATAGTAGTTTCTGCTATAGAGGGCGAAGGAAAAGAAAACTCTCGAGAGTAAAATTATGGTTACTAAGTTTTTCCTCTGTGATAACGGAAATTTAGACAGAGAACAAATTCCCACATATGCAAAGAGACGGGAAAAGCTATGAGGTGTGGGAAACTGAGTCAGGGACGTGGGGAGACAGCATCATGGTTAAGCAAAAGACTCTGATGCCTGAGGCTCTGAGCAAGCTCCCAGGTTCAATTCCATACCACGAGAGTCCTGTGATCCCATCCCTCCACACAGATGCGGGTTGGCTTTATAACTTTGTATGTATTTCTATATCTGTACCTAATCCCTCCTTTTTACTTTCATTCTTTATTTTTATTACCTTTATTTATTGGATAGAGACAGTCAGAAATTGAGAAGAAGGGGGAGACAGAGAGGGAGAGAGACAGAGAGACACCTGCAGCCCTGCTTCACCACTCGCAAAGCTTTCCCCCTGCACGTGGGGACCAGGGGCTCGAACCTGGGTCCTTGTGCATTGCAATATGTGCGCTCAACCGGGTACGCCACCACCACCACCCCCCCTTTTTTTTTCTTTTTTGCTATAGTTCAGCCTTCACTCTCTTTCTAAGTCACACCTAAACCTGTTACTACTTCTGAGAGTTCTTCCTGTTGGCCTCTTCTTTCTCTGATAAGAGAAACAGTGCCTGGCTTCTTCTGGTGTTTTCCTGTCAGAATTTTACCTTTCACTTTAAACTGATATTTGAATGGTGTTTTTATTTGTCATAATCAGGTTTTACTTTAATTTTCAAAATAATCTTTTTTTTTTTTGTACTGTGGTACCGATGCTTCCTGCAGTGTTCACCACAGCATGTTCACTCTTTCATTCTTTTATTGGGGGTTGGGAGGCTGAGATAAGGAATGCACCACAGCCCTAGTCCACTGACCATGGAACTCTCCTCTCCTGTGGTGCTGGGGCTTGACCTCCTGTTCAGTAAGGAAACACCCCTCCACACCGCCCACCAACAAAGTGAGCTGTATTTCAGTTTTAAATCTTTAAAATTGTTTAAGGAAGAAAAAAACATGTATTTTCCTGGTCTACCAATGCATGGTGGCTCCAAGATGAAATGGGTCATCTTGGGTATAGAAATGTAATATGACAGGCGCACCTGGCTTCTTCTTCTTCTAGCGTTTGCCCTTCTTCCGTAGCCAGTCAACAGTGTCAGGTTGAGCCTGATGTCAAGTTTCGAGACCTCCTTTGAATCTGGAGAGGTGGCAGTCGTTGACTATGTGGGTCATAGTCTGTCTGGAGCCGCAGGGGCAGTTCGGGTCGTCTCTGGCTCCCCAGTGATGGAACATAGCAGTGCACCGGCCATGGCCTGTTCGATAGCGATTGAGGAGGGCCCAGTCATAACGTGCCAGGTCAAAGCCGGGTTGACGCTTGCAGGAGTCTGTGATGAGGTGTTTGTTCTTTACCTCAGCTGACTGCCAGCTCTGTTTCCAAGAGTCTGGAACAGAGAAGTTCAGTGTAGGCATAGGGGACCAGATTGGGTGATGAGACGTCAAGCGTTGAATAGGGTGGGCGAAGATATCCGCGTATATTGGCAGGTCCGGTCGAGCGTAGACGTGGGAAATGAACTTAGATGATGCCGCATCCTGACGAATATCTGGCGGGGCGATGTTGCTAAGAACTGGCAGCCATGGAACCGGGGTGGAATGGATGGTTCCAGAAATGATCCTCATGGAGGAATATAATTTGGAATCGACCAAGTGGACATGGGGGCTACAGAACCATCCTGGGGCACAGTATTCTGCAGTGGAATAGCAGAATGCCAGAGATGATGATCGTAGTGTGGAAGCGCTCGCGCCCCATGAGGAGCTGGCCAGTCTTGCAATGATGTGATTCCTCACGCCCACCTTTGCTGCAGTTTTGGAGATGGACAAGATAACCGGAAGTAGGATGACCATTCATGGGAAATTTCTCTTTTCCAGACTGGGTCGATCTTAGCACGACCAACTTGAGTTAGGTGACTGGCCACTGAGTTTGGAGATACGGGAGGATGGGAGACGGGAGGGGGTTGGCTACCGGCACCCAGTCTGTGAAGAAGCTTCCAGGCCTTCCTACTTGAGTGGGTGAAGTTCAGACTTTCCGTGAGTTGTTGCCAGCGGGCTTGGCGTGCTGCATCCAGGGAGGCAATGAGATGGTCAGCCACATCTGGGTCGCCCGACTCATCATACTGCTTTGTAGTTGCTCGCACTCAGCATCAAGACAAGGCGTATAGTTAGCACGTCTCCCACGAGGAATGGCTTGGGAAGCTGCTTTGAAGATGGCTTGGCGGAAGCGCCTGTAGGAATCTTCAGAGGGGATAGAGTAAATTGGAATTGCAGGAATAGATTTGTTGGTAAGATCACTGAACAGACGCCAGTTTGCTTTCTGAAAGTTCCATCTTAGTTTCTCCGAGCACAGAGTCAGTGGGAGCTGGAGACCAATGTGGATGATAGCTGGGAGGTGATGACTGTGCGGGAAGATCTTGAGAACTTGTCTCGTAGCGGGAAAGGCTTGGCCGTTGACTGTGCTAATCCAGCACAGGTCGGGTGATGAGTCTTTATTCCATTTAAGCTCACACATTACAGCGCACGAGGACCCGGGTTCAAGCCCCTGGTTCCCACCTGCAGGGGGAAAGCTTCACAAGTGGTGAAGCAGGGCTGCAGGTGTCTCTCTGTCTTTCTCCCTCTCTACATCCCCCTTCCTCTCAATTTCTGGCTCTCTCTCTCTAATAAATAAATAAAGATAATAAAAATATTTTTTAATTTTTTAAAAAATGTAATAGGATTGTTGAAGCTCAGACCAGGGAGCAAGGATTTGAAGTAGAGGCGATAGCCCAGTGGTAGATAGAACATAGATTATGGATACCTGCACGCACCCCAGGCACTCCCCAGAAATAAGACAGGGTGATGCTCTGTTCTCCCCACCACCATCATTAAGTAAAAAAACAAATAAAACTTTTTCCCCCAATATTAACATAATATACACAATAGAACCAGGCCATGACTAAAAAGGCATATGTGGAAATAAACATAAAGCCAGTCACTCATTCCTTCACACATTTATTGTCTCACTCTCTCCTCCATTTATTTCCTCTGGCTTATTTCCCCAGTCAAAAACCACTTCTTTGCTAATTCATTTATCCATTTGTTACTGGGAACATATAAAAGTGACCAGAAAGCTGGATCAGGGAAGATAGTAGCCCCCAATTATGGGAAAAGTATATAAATATTGTTAACCATAAACCCCATCGATCTGATCTGGGGACAACATTCAGCACAGGAGCCTATGTAACCTCTGCATCCCTGTAGGTCTGAGCTCATAGTCCATGGTCAGAGCTGGAAACATTCTAGGCTGCTCTCATTTCAGGATCCATCTTCCTCAAGTGGCAGAGTCTGCTGACCCAGCCTCCTTTCAGAGAGTGGGACAGTCCGTACCATTGCTGCTCTACATGGAGAGCAAGGTCCTGAGAAGGCCCATGAGTAGGTCCATGACGCTGTTCCTGATGGAGATGACCAGTGAGGGTGGAGAGAGGGATCCGACAGAGGTCTAGAGTATGGATCAACCTGCCAACACCCATGTCCAGCTGAGAAGCAATTACAGAAGGCAGAACTTTCACCTTCTGCACACCATAACAATCTTGGGTCCATGCTTCAAGAGGGATTAAAGAATAGGGAAGTTTCCAATGGAGGGGTTGGGATGTGGAACTCTGGTGGTGGGAATTTTTGGAATTGTACCCCTCTTATTGTAGTCTGGTCAATCATTGTTAAATCAATTTTAAAAAAATCTAAGTGAACAGAACTTGGGTGGTAGCTATTATCTTAAAATTTTGTGAACCACTATTGAATCATGGATTAAAAAAAAAAACTTATAAAGTTTGTTTTTAGAAAGACCAAAATTTACGAAAGACAGAAATTAAAAAAAATGACCTGGCATTAAAGTAATAACTCAGTGCATTTCCCTGAAAGCACAAAGTCAGTCTGAGGAGGGAGTGACATAAAGGAGCAGTCCCTGAATGAGGTAACAAATGGCCTAGATCTGAAGAATGAACAGACTCTAACTCAGAGGAAGTCATTTGTACTTACTCCATTTCACATTTACCTATGTTTGTGTAAATTTTTTATGCCATCCCTAGAGATGGTAAGAAGAGAATCAATGAGCCAGTCCTCTCCAAACCAGAGTTAAGAACCTATATTGCCAAAATAAAATGGGCAAACAGTCCACAAAATAAAATAAGACTTCAGGGGCTGGGTGGTGGGAGGGAAAGAAAGAAAGAAAGAAAGAAAGAAAGAAAGAAAGAAAGAAAGAAAGAAAGAAAGCTTTCTTCAGCCACAGAAAAAGTTCAGCTACATTCTGTGATATTTGCTTTGCCCAGAAGATGAATTCTCAACCATCCCAGTTTTGTAAGGGCTGATCTGAGTTTACCAGTGAACATCCTATGACCTAAGGATCCCTCCCCTCAGAGGCAAACAGAGAGTTTACCCTGAAGTTAGCACAGAATTTCTAGCACATTTGCAATCTGGTTTCATGTCATTTATGCAGTTACCTGAAACTGAAGGTGTTGGCTTCTCATTTTTCAGATGGCAAAATGAGACACTAAAGACCAAAAATTTCTTTTCTTTTGTTGTTTGTCTTTGCTTGGTTTTGTTTTACTGGAGCACTGCTCAACTAGAGCTTATGTTGTTGCTGGGGATTGAACCTGGAGCCTTTAGTGCATCAGATATGAGAGGTTTTTTTTCGCATAACCATTGTGCTATCTCCTCAGACCCTAAAACCAGTTATTTCGTGTGTGTGTGTGTGTGTGTGTGTGTGTGTGTGTGTGTGTGTGTGTGTGTGTGTGTGTTTTAATTTAAGAAAGGATAAACTAACAAAACCATAGGGTAGGAGGGGTACAACTCCACACAATTCCCACCACCCAATCTCCATATCCCACCCCCTCCCCTGATAGCTTTCCCATTCTCTATCCCTCTGGGAGCATGGACCCAGGATCATTGTGGGTTGTAGAAGGTGGAAGGTTTGGCTTCTGTAATTGCTTCCCTGCTGAACATGGGCGTTGACTGGTCGGTCCATACTCCCAGTCTGCCTCTCTCTTTCCCTAGTAGGGTGGGTCTCTGGGGAAGCGGAGCTCCAGGGCACATTGGTGGGGTCTTCAGTCCAGGGAAGCCTGGTCAGCATCCTGATGACATCTGGAACCTAAAACCAGTGATTTCTAAAGGCTGAGTATGCAAAGAAAGAAGTAGAGCCAAGATTCACTCCCAGATCTATTTACCTTGTTCTAGAGAAACACAACTTACACAGCTCCATATTGAGTTTCTCTGCACCGATGGATGTGAGAACAGAGATAGTAGGGCAGGAATACTGAGGAATTCAGAGTCCAAGCACAGAGAAATTGAAGAAGGAATAAGAAACTTGAGTTTTTCTCTTTTTTTTTTAAGTGTTCTTAGCCTGATATATTTTACTTTTTTATTTTTTTATCTTTATTTATTAGACAGAAGCAGTCAGAAATTGAGAGGGTAGGGGGAGTTAGAAAAAGAGACACCTGCAGCCCTGGGTCCTTGAGCATTGTAGTACGAGTGCTCAACCAGGCACAACAGCACCAGGCCCCCATGACTTGAGTTTTTCAATGCCCCACTCCAGCTCAATGAGTTAAGCAGTCTAGTCTTTTTGTTTGTTTGTGTGTCTGCTTGCTTGCTTGCTTGCTTGTTTAGTGATTTCATAATGATCAACAAGATTGTGGGATAAAAAAAAGGTACAATTCCATCACCAGAGTTCCGTACACTCTCCCCATCACTGGAAGCTTCCCTAGTCTTTATCCCTCTAGCAGTATGGGCTGAAGATTTTTATGGGGAGCATGAGATGGGAGGTCTGGCAGGAAGCCTAGTCTTAAGGGGAGAATATGAGGCACTGTCTCTCTGACCGTGTATTCGAGATCTCAGACAACAGCTGGCAGATTCTGATGAAGTTTTTATTTCTTTAAATAGGACCGAGGTTGTTTTTCTCACAGGGATGCTCAGGCTCTTATAGCATCAACAACATGATCTTCCTGGGTGCTAATAACAGTAACAACAGTAGTATGATGGCCACTTGACTAGGGTGCTATAGATCTTATAACAAAACCTTTGCAATCCCTTAAGAATGTTTAAATACAAGGCCAGGCGTCGGTGCAGCCAGTTGGACATACACATCACACAGTGCTCAAGGACCTGGATTCAAGCCCCTGATCCCTGCCTGCTGAAGGGGAGCTTCATGAGGTCTGCAGATGTCTTTCTTTCTCTTCCTCTCTATTTACACCTTCCCTCCCAATTTCTCTCTGTCCCATCAAGTAAAAAGAAAATGAAGAAAGTAGCTTCTAGGAGCAGTGGATTCATAATGCTGGCATGAAGTATCAGAGACAGTCCTGGTGGTAAAAAAAAAAAAAAAAAAAAAAAGGTAACTATTATTTATCTACAAATAACAACCTTCTGAAGTCCCTCTTCACCCTGTATCTATACTCCTAAAAAAAAAAAAAAAAAAATCTTTGTTTATGTGTGCCGCATTAAGGGTTTTTATTATTGTTGTGATTAAATATAGATACTACAAAAGTGAGAAAGCTGGGGCTGGGGGCGGGGGGGGGGACAAGTGAGAGAAGGAAGAAAAGAGCTATAGAAATCATGAAAGAGGCAGACAAAAGACTGAAGGGAAGAAAAGAAGGGAAGGCAGAAAAACAACTAGAGCTACATGGTAAGAAACGAGGACAGATAAATGAAAAACGACAGCCCAGAAAGTCATGGAGAGCTCAATTAATTAGTTATTGTCCATTTCCTTGAGAGACCTCTAACAACTCTGTCCTTGTCAGTGACAGGAAATCTTTCTGAACGCTCTGTGAAAGGATATTAATGGCAGTGGTAAGCTTCAGCAGCCCTCCAGGGTGGCGAGAGTTCCCGTAGGTCATAGCAAGGGGCCAGCCTTAGAGCACAAGTCACCTCTCTCCAGATCCACAGAGACAGCATCTCTCCAGCCCACAGTGGAAACCCTCTCTCCTTGACTGGTGCACAGGAGGCTGACATTTAATACCCTCAGGACAGAGATGCTGGGAAGCCGGTTATTGTAACAAAGGAAGCCATCCAAACTCTGCAAAACCCCATGGATCAGATAAAGCTGACACGGTGATAAATATGGTTTACATCCATTCTTGCACAAGTTGTGCTAATCTAGGTAGTTACAGCCTTCTCCCACTGAAAGGGGAAAAAAAAATAACCCAGCGCATGTTGGCAAGTCCATGTTGCATTCCTATTTTTAATCTCCGAGGTATAACGTTCCAGGCAGGACCATTTTTATGCTGACTTCTGCATGAACTCCATTAATGTAGGATGACACAGAAAGAAATGAGAAAGAAAGGAGGGTAACAGAGAGTGGGGAAGGGGGAAGGGGAGAGGAGAGAAGGCCAGAGGATTTCTTCTTCAATGGCTGTATAAATGTGTTTTTTTTTTTAATGAATGAATGCTGCTCCATCATTGACATAGGGTAGGTTTTCTCCCAGCCAGTCAGACACCTACCCTTCATTAGCCGGCATTTATGCTACCAGATTGGACTTTCATATGGAAGCCTGAAGCACGGATAGCACAGATGGCAGGAAAGCTCTCCTGAGATGGCTAACGATGAGGAAAGACGCCACATTAAGTCAGAAGATGCCACTGTTGACATCCCAGCTCGGAGGAGAGTGTTTCTTGCTAGCACTGGCCTTCTAGGGTTGTTTGACTTCTGGCTTCAAATAACAAGACATTCCCCTCCCCCTGAAACTCTCCACCCCAACCCATTTTGCTGGCCAGTGAGTGATATGTCTGCTTTAGCCTCGTTTTGTGTCAACTAATTTTGCCTCAGATACTTAAAGTTGACTTTCTAGAGGTGGCTGAGGTCCTAGCAGTGAAAAAGAAGTGAGAGGAGCAGAAAGATGAGGAGCGAAGGTACGTTAGTCCATATTCCCTTTAACAAAGGCACCACTATAAGAAGTTGGGAGCGGTGTGTGGGGGGGGGGGACCTGAAAGGCATTTATTGTTTCCACTTGGGCCCTCACTGCATCTGCTGTCTTGCAAAGACAGACACTGTGTTCATAAAACCAGGACCCTGTCTCCAAAACTTTGGCAAAAGGGCAACCTCCAGGGTGCAGGAGTGAGGAAATGAGAAAGTCAACACCAGTGGAAGGTCTGTGTGTAGCACGAGGCATTCCCTTCACGGCTGGGACAGAGAAGAGCCCTCTAAGTACCCATTCCAGTGGGACTCATTGGTCCCTTCAGCAGCTGGCTAAGCCTATGGACTCCTCTCTCACAAAAACCATGAGTCCTAATTTGTGAAGTTCAAGTTTTTCTACTGCAAAGAAACAAACAAACAAATATCATTGCACTTCAGAAAAAAAGTTGGGATCAACATCTTGTTAATTCTTAATCTCCATGGTCCTGGTCACTGATCTTATCTGGCCAGAAAAGTATCTTTGGTATCAAAGCAGGGAATGATTGCTCTGGTTCTTAATGGGAACCTGACACACCAGAGCGGGGAAATGGAGGAGGGAGGGATAGGGGAGGGTGGGAGGCTGGGTGGAAAGGGGGGAGTCTTTCTTAGCCCAGATAGGCAAAATACTTCCCTTGTTCAAAAAGAATCACCCAGGAACCAAACCCACAGACAAGAATGGGACAGACAAGTTTGGGGAAAGTTGGCAGCTCTCACCCAGCCTCCGTGATATGTTATCAGAGTTTGTTCTAGAGGCAAAAAAAAAAAAAAAAAAAAAAAAAAATGCAGGCTAAGAAACAAAGACAGGCTACATCAAGGGCCCCTGAGCTGCAATCACAGATTCAAGTCAGTGTGTAAGCATTTAATTAGCTTCCCGGGCTTACAGGAACTCCAGTCAATTTAAGACACTCTAGGTAGCTCCTCCTGGACCACACCAACTCTCTTGTAGGCTTGGACTTAGAAAGTCTACCAGGCAGGAAGGGGATTTGAAGAGTCTTAATTGAAGGGAATTCCTATTTTTATGTCTGTATGATGTGCCATCAGCATTTCCTCTCCTACAAAAATACACAGAGGGACAACTAGCCCAAACAACTGGTTTGAATCTGTAAATTACAGCACTGCTTCAAGGAACTTTTAAGGTCGTTTTGTGTCTATGGAAAAGTTAGATGGCATCATAAAATTTTTAGAGCTAATGTAATCTTTCTCCAGCAGATTCCTCGTTCCTGATGAGATGTGTCTAAGACCCTTTCCTGCTTTCTTCCTTTCTTCCGACTGTCCTTGAGTCCAGAGAAGAGAATCATACCTCTGGTTGTGTTCGCCTCCATGACTGTACAAAAGCATCTTCTTTGCCAGTATCTGAAGTCTTGGGGACCTTGGCCGCTATCTAATTGCCCTCCACAGAGAGAAGAAAGGATTCCTAAGTATGGTTAATTTTCTGAGTTGGTTGCGTATCCGCTGTGGTTTCTAATCCTCTCTTCCATCTCCTGTGTGTGTTTCTTCTCAGAGCTTCGATCTTTAGTGACCTTCTCATACCATTTCACTAAATGTCCTCTGCCTCGGTAACTGATAGTACTTGGAAGGCTTGGAGTTTAGCATATAAAAAAGCTCAAGTCTCTGTATCCTGCCCTGGGATAAGGTGTGATGAAAATCCCATACAAGCTGAACTGTACTTCCTAATCAAATGGGTGTGACAGATGGCTGCTGGAGCAGGCCATCACAATGGAAATATCTGCAGTTCTCATGGTAACGGAATCTGCCGGGTCTGAGGGATTTGCTGTTTTTCAGGACATCTGAGCTGCAATCTCTTTCGAGCTGTCTAGCAGCCTCTCTCTCTCTCTCTCTCTCTCTCTCTCTCTCTCTCTCTCTCTCTCTGCATGATGGAGATAGAGTTGAAAGGTGGAGCCTGGTTTTGCATTCCAGCTGTGATTAAAGACAGGCACAAGTCTTGGGAGATAATGTGTTACGTGTTCATTATGCTATCTAGAACCTTTTTAGGCACTGGGACCCTGCCATCATGCAATTACCATATGTCTTCTTCAGAGGTGGGGGGGGGGTGGAGATGGTGCTGGGATAAAGATCAGAGAACAACAAAGAAGGGGAAGATGAAGAATTAAGATGCAGGAGATGTACCTTGTAATAAAGAGATAGGGAAATATTCAAACTAGCGGATGTTTCCATTTCGTGGCAGCATGTCAAGATGACTTAACATTGCAGGGTAAAATATCTGGCCTGGGGGTGGAGTGTGTGGGGGGGAATACATGATGTCGAATTTCCAAATTATAACATAGGCGACGAGGAAGAAAAATATCAGATAAGCAACTTCCCAATAAGAGAAAGTATGTGGAAGGAAGATTTCCTTATTCTCTGCAGTCAGCAAGGAGATCCATCTCATAAGGTAGAGGTTAGACTATAGACACTGAGCTTCCAGTACAAGTCTGAGGTTTGGGCTTAAACCCACAGGACTATATTTGAAAAGAGGGGTTTTTTGATTATTATTATTATTATTATTATTATTTCCTTGTGCTATTCAAAACTTTCTGATTGTACAGCAGTGCTCAGAAAGGGGGGGAATAATCAGCCACTCTTCTATTTTTATTAAAATCTTTTCCTTCAAAGAAAAGATGAGGAAAAGTCTACTGTACCCCTAGCTCTCGTACCTGCTACCAAGCACACACATAGACACAGGGTTGATTCACAGCTGCCTGGTCCTTTGGGTATTTGAGCTTGAAGATCAGACAACATATAAGAATCCAGCCATGACTCAAATGGACACAAAGGAGACCATTCTTAGCAAACCCTGCAATGGGAAATGGAAAACTACAGCCTGTAGGCTGGAGCCCCCCCCAGTACGCATACCCACCCTATTGTCCTCAAGGGCACTCCTGTTAAATACATATGACAGCCAAGGAGATGAGGAGAATAGCTTCCAGAGAGCAATGATTGGATCTCCCTTTTCATGGGGTAGAATAGGCAGGACTATGGAAGCCTCTAAGTAGCTCTTGAGAACAGGTCCTGTAAGGCAGCATTGTCTCCCTCTCGTATAGTGCCTGAAGAACATATTAGATTATAGAACCTTTCTCCCAGCCTGCCCTCCTCTGACAGATGCCCTCTGCCTTTAGAAGCCTGTTAATAACAACTTGTGGATGACATCTCCATCTTAACAAGCCAAATTAGGTAGCTTAAAGCGATGAACTTGGGCCCTTTGTGTACATGCAAATCAAATAAATAAAGGGGGTAGGGGGTTATAAAAGCCCTTGATGGAGGGTCTATCTCTTTTAAGTACAATATAGACAAAGAAGAGAGTGGCCCAGGGCCACATCTCTGAGCTGACCTGTAAAGGCACACAAAGGTCTGCAGAGATGTGGGATTCTAAAAGGAGAGAGGGAGGTTGAAAGAAGGTTTGGAGCAGAAACCAGGGACTCTGAGAGGGTAGTTCACAGGGAACTGTCTGAAGCTGACTCTCACCCCTTAGAGATTGCTCTGAGTTGTCTCCTGTGGGATCTTTGCTTTTTTTTTTTTTTCACAAATGCTTAATAGCCCCGTGCACTGAATACAGCACCTCACCTCGTAGTGGTATACATTCAATTTTTCATGGATGGGGCGGGGGACAGTATGAAGAAACTTCAAAGATAAGGAATGATTCAAAAATGTTCAAAGCAAACATATACAGTTAGTACATACTCCGTTTAAGGATTCTCATCAGAAAACCGACTGTATACAATACAGCTTGGCAGGGGGAGACATGGGGTGGAGGGTGGCTAGAAATTGCAAAACTGAACTGGTACCTTCTTATCTCCGAGGGGTTTGTGATCAAGTCAGGACAATGAGGACAACATTAGTAGTGGTCATAATATCAACCACAATAACATGATTGTCCTTTTTCTGTTTTAACACCAAATTTCATAAACACTTATTCAACATTTGGATGTTGAATGTTGTCAGCACATTTGGAAAACTACTCTGGGTCTTCAGAGCTCAATGGTCAGCTTAATGAAGAATAATTAGCCATGACTGGCACTTTAAGACATATATACAAAAATCAGAGCTGCTCAGCTGATGATCCAGATACAGAATGTCACAGAAAATTTAACCCCATTAAAAAAAATAATAACCGGGCCGGGTGGTGGCACGCCTGATTGAGCGCACATGCTACAATGCGCAAAGACTCAGGTTTGAGTCCCTGGTCCCTACCTGCAGGGGGTAAGCAGGTAGGGTGAAGCAGAGCTGCAGGTGTCTCTCTGCCTCTCTCATTGTCTATTCCCCCTTCTCGATTTCTGGCTGTCTCTATCCAATAAATAAATAAAGGTAATAAAAAGTTTTAAAATAGTAATAATAATAACCTGTCTTTCTCTGACAGATTCCTCTTTTTTCTTTTCCTTTTCCTCTGCCACAAGTAGGAAACTGACTCATGAAGGAAGGAATCTCTAGTTTCACTTAAAATACTCTGAGAATAACAGAATATATATTCTATTAAAGATTGGATCCAAGTGTGTAACCAGTATGAGAGATGAAAACAAATTGTGAGAGAACACTAGATCTCACATTCCAGGAAGAGAGATTGCTTCTGCTGGTTTCTTAAAATTTACCTGTTGCCCTTTTTTTATTATTATTTATTTATTCTCTTTTGTTTGCCCTTGTTTTATTGTTGTAGTTATTATAGTTGTTGTTATTGATGTCATCGTTGTTGGATAGGACAGAGAGAAATGGAGAGAGGAGGGGAAGACAGAGAGGAGGAGAGAAAGACAGACACCTGCAGACCTGCTTCACCGCCTGTGAAGCGACTCCCCTGAAGGTGGGGAGCCGGGAGCTCAAACCAGGATCCTTGTGCCGGTCCTTGCACTTTGCGCCCCGTGCCATTAACCCGCTGAGCTACCGCCTGACTCCCCCTCTTTTTTTTTAAGAAGTGTTTTAAGTCACATGTTTGCTGGAATGCTAACCCCTAAGAAGCTCAAGACATCCTCATGAGATCATTCAGCTAGAAGACTTTCAACAAGTTAGAGAAGGCCTAGTGTGAGAACTGGAAATATCCTGAGAGTAGCACAAAAGTCATCTCACTGGAAAATACTCATCTCAGTCGCAAAGAGCAATTTTTTACAAAACAAAACAATATATATATATATATATATATATATACACACACATATATATATATATATATATAAATTTCAAAGAAGACACAGATGTTCATCCCTTCCAGAATTGACAGATATGTCAAATAACAAAATTAGGCCATATGTATGTATTTTTTCAACACATACTACCTATTAGTGACACGGATCTTTTTAAAAATATTTATTTATTTATGTATTTGCCCTTTTGTTGCCTTTGTTGTTTTTTATTGTTGTAGTTATTATTGCTGTTGTTGTTGTCATTGTTGTTGCATAGGACAGAGGGAAATGGAGAGAGGAGAGGAAGACAGACAGGGGGAGAGAAAGATAAACATCGCAGACCTGCTTCACCACTTGTCAAGTGACTCCCCTGCAGGTGGGGAGCCAGGGAACTCGAACCAGGATCCTTACACCGGTCCTTGCGCTTCGCGCCATGTGCACTTAATCCACTATGTTACCACCCAACTCCCCTACACGGATCTTTTTAATTCACTGTCCATGACTATATCATTTTTCTTGTGACCTATCCATTAGAACTGAGGAGTAGAAGTTCTATGACTTGTAAGTTTTAGGATCAAGTTGTTTCAGACTTTCCCTGATTCCCTGAAGTGTTTAGGAGTTTCTTTATTGCCAACATTCTTGAGAAGAAGCCTTCCTCAAGAAGTGAACTGTTAGTACATGTTCAGTTGAAGGATTCTCATCAGAAAGTCTATTGCATACAATACAATTTGGGAGGAGAGAAGAGTTGTGGGGGCAAGGCTTGACTTGGCTTCTCATCGCCAACAAGTTTGTAATCAAATTGGGACAATTAAGACAACATTACTAATGGTCATATGTCAACCAGAATAACATGATGCCACAAAACAAGTATAATCCAGGTACTCCACAAAATCAAAAGAATTTAAAATAAATAAATAAATAAATAAAAAGTCTATGTGAAAGTTAGTGATCCCTAGAGGGTCTTGTGTAATCTTTCAACCAATTGTGGCATGGAGAGGATGCTCCAGGGGCCGGTGGTGACACATCTGGTTGAGTGTACATCTTTCAATGGGCAAGGATCCAAGTTCAAGCCCCCCTCCCACCCCCAGCTACAGGGGGAAAGCTTTGCAGGTGGTGAAGCAGTGCTGCAGGTGTCTCTCTCCCTCTTTTTTTTTTTATTTAATTCCAAGATAATGAGTACAATGCCTTACCATTCCCATCACCAGAACTCTGGATATCTCTCTCTCTCTCTCTCTCTCTCTCCATATATATATATATATATATATATATATATGTATATATATATATATATATATATATCCATCCCTGCTCTCTCAATTTCTGGATATCTCTAGCCAACAAAGACAAATAAAAAAGAAAAAGAAGAAAGAAAAGATATTCCAAATAAAGGAAATGAGAGGAGTATTGATACAAAAAAAAAAAAAAAGCAATGAGATCTGTTTGGAAAACCTGAAGAAACTTGTCTGAGGAGAGGAAAGTAGAGAGAAGTTAGGCTGGAATCCTGCTGGAGGAGATGGTAGCAGATTCCAGGAATGTAGGAGTGTCTGGTCCTTTAGAAGCAAAGGGGCATCATCATTGAAAACCACAGCTTCCTCATTTGGTTCACACACATAACATAAAACAAATAAGCACCCACACCTATGGACATCTAATCTTTGATAAGTGGGCCTAAAGTATTAAATGGAAGAAAGAGGCTCTCTTCAATAAATGGTGCCGGGAAAACTGGGTTGTAACATGCAGAAGAATGAAACTGAACCACTTTATCTCACCAGAAACAAAAGTCAACTCCAAATGGATTAAAGACCTGGATGTTAGACTAGAAAAAATCAAATACTTAGAGGAAAACATTGGTAAAACACTTTCCCACCTAAACCTCAAGGACATCTTTGATGAAACAAACCCAATTGCAAGGAAGACTAAAGCAGAAACAAACAAATGGGACTATATCAAATTGAAAAGCTTCTGCACAGCCAAAGAAACTATCATACAAAGAGACCCCTCACAGAATGGGAGAAGATCTTTACATGCCATACATCAGACAAGAGACTAATCACCAAAATATAAAAAGAGCTCATCAAACTTAGCACCAAAAAAGCAAATGACCCCATCCAAAAATGGACAGGGGATATGAACAGAACATTCACTTCAGAGGAGATCCAAAAGGCTAACAAACATATGAAAAACTGCTCCAGGTCACTGATTGTCAGAGAAATGCAAATTAAGACAACATTGAGATACCACCTCACTCCTGTAAGAATGGCATACATCAAAAAGGACAACAGCAACAAATGATGGAGAGGCTCTGGGGACAGAGGAACCCTTCTACACTGCTGGTGGGAACGTAAATTGGTCCAACCTCTGTGGAGAGCTGTCTGGAGAACTCTCACAAGGCTAGACATGGACCTTCCACATGACCCAGTAATTCCTCTACTGGGGATATACCCCAAGGACTCCATAACACCCAACCAAAAAGATGTGTGTACTCCTATGTTCATAGCAGCACAATTCATAATAGCTAAAACCTGGAAGCAACCCAGGTGCCCAACACCAGATGAGTGGCTGAGAAAGCTGTGGTATATATACACAATGGAATACTATGCAGCTACTAAGAACAATGAACTCAACTTCTCTGACCCATCTTGGTCAGAGCTAGAAGGAATTACGTTAAGTGAGCTAAGTCAGAAAGATAAAGATGAGTATGGGATGATCCCACTCATCAACAGAAGTTGAGAAAGAAGATCAGAAAGGGAAACTAAAAAGCAGGATCTGACTAAATTGAAAGTAGGGCACCAAAGTAAAAACCCTGTGGTGAGGGGGAGGGTGGACATGCGGCTTCCTGGGCCAGTGGGGGTGGGTTGGGGGGTGGGATGGGACACAGTCTTTTGGTGATGGGAATGGTGTTTATGTACACTCCTATTAAATTGTAGTCATATAAATCACTATTTAATTAATATGAGAGGGGAAAAAATTGATTGTATGTCTAACAAAGGGACTTTTCAAAGCTAACCCAATTACCAAATAATGTGATGATAACAGTAACTATCCATTGTCTTCTTGAACCCTAAGACAGCAGGAACCTCACATTTCCACTATAGAGCCTAAACTTCCCCCATTCCTGGGACCCTAGGGTAGGGCCCACTTTCCCGTATGCTTCTCCCAATTCTTATCAAATAATATTGCATCCGCTGATAGCAACCTAATCAACGCAGCGAGTGCCAGCCCAGCATGCTTCACTTCAGACTGTGTCCAGAGACTTCAGGTGTGGAACGACAACCCTTCAGCTTCATCACTCGGGTGAGACCTTTCCTTTCATAGTATTCTCTAATTCCATCTCAGGTGGTTCACTTCCTAACAAAGTCCCAAAATGTAGATATAGACCAGGTTCCAGGAGATAGAGCATATGTTCACAGGTATCCATAAACTAGGGCAAAATATATACCTGACAGCAGCAGTACACTAGAGTTTACAGTGAGTACCCCCCCCAACACTTCCTCTCCACTATTCCAACCTTTGGGTCCATGATTCTTCAGCAGTTTGTTTGGTTTTGTATGTTAACTCTCTTTTCAGCCACCAGGTTCCAGATGCCATCAGGATGCCGGCCAGGCTTCCCTGGACTGAAGACCCCACCAATGTGTCCTGGAGCTCTGCTTCCCCAGAGACTCACCCTACTAGGGAAAGAGAGAGGCAGACTGGGAGTATGGACCGACCAGTCAACACCCATGTTCAGCGGGGAAGCAATTACAGAAGCTAGACCTTCCACCTTCTGCAACCCACAAGGACCCAGAGGGATAGAGAATGGGAAAGCTATTAGAGAGGGGGTGTGATATGGAGATTGGGTGGCGGGAATTGTGTGTAGTTGTACCCCCCCATCCTATGATTTTGTTAATGCCTCCTTTCTTTAAAAAAAATAAATAAATAAAATAAGCAAACAAACAAAAAATCTTAGTTTGTGAGATTCCCAAAAACAGAAGACTCCAAATAATATTCCACAGGGTCCCCTCCTAATCACACGTCCCAGGCGACATCCAGTTTGCATGAAGCACCCCTGTTTGTGTAAAGCATACTTTCTGAGAATATAAACCTTTGAGAGAAAGAACAGCAACCTATCTTAATATGTGTGGCCTCCGAAATAAGTAAAGCTTTCTATTTCAATATTTGGCATCATGACAAGACCTAAGAGGAACTAGAGAGATAATTAATGAGGGCAGGAGGGGAGAGTGCAATTAGAGATGGCAAAGACTACTCCATAAATAAGTGTTTCATACTGAGAGGGATTATTACTACGATCTCCAACTTCGAACCTGAAATAAAATCACTTTAAATGGATAATATGAGCAGTATTGGGTTGGGGACAGGGGGGCGGAAGCCATCATGGTTCCTAGCCTTTAAATTATAGGAGATACAAGATTTTAGTCTGACCTCACCTTTCTGTCAGTTTAAATCAATGAAATAGTCACAGCTTAGTCCCAGTTGGCATAGTTCTCTATAACCTCAAGTTGTAATGTTGTTCTTCAATGTCTTAACCAGAATAGCAAGATAGATTGAGAATGCCTTCCAAAGAATCTTTTACTGGAGACTTAAAAATATATATATATGGAGTCAGGCAGTAGCACAGTGGGTTAAGCCCACCTGGCTCAAACCGCAAGGACCGCAAGGATCCCGGTTCAAGCCCCCAGATTCCCACCTGCAGGGGAGTCACTTCACAAACGGTGAAGCAGGTCTGCAGGTGTCTATCTTTCTCTCTCCCTCTCTGTCTTCCCCTCCTCTCTCCAATTCTCTCTGTCCTAACAATGACGACATCAATAACTACAACAATTTAAAAAAAGGCAACAAAAGGGAAAATAAATAAGTAAATCAATATTTAAAAAGAGGTTTTTTTTTTTTACTCTAGGAGACCAGGAAGACCTTTATCTGAACAAGGACCTTCGTTAGAAATCTCAACTAACTAGAGCAAATCTGAAAGCTCCAGCCCTACCAGGCCAAGAGATGGCTGACTCATTGGCACAGTTTATCAAGCCTGCTTAAAGAGGTTTCCCATCTGAATAAAAAAAAAAAAAGTCAGTACATATGTTTGTTACTCCTAGAACTTTGGCATCTGCCTTTCTGAATGGGATGAGTCAAGACTGAATCCTTTTCTGCAATTTCAGTTCACAGCTGAATGCAAAGGTAGAAACACAGGTCTGTCTCCAAAAGAGCTCATGCCCCACAGGCTGCCAAAAAAAGAACAGTTAATTGGACCCAGTAGGTTGCGCTATTGTTGCAATGCGGAAATAAATTCGCTTTAAAGTGGCAAGTGATCTCCGCCAACTCAGTAGGCACACTGGTCAGAAAGTAATTTTGATTTGCAATTATTGCTTACACTAACTGCAGATGGCTGTGGATAACTTTGTTGTTTTAAAATCACCAGCACTGCCACCGCCACCATCATCACCATTATCCCATTCTACAGATAGCACCTTAGGATTGGGCTAGAGGAAGGAAACTACTGGGGGCCAGGCTGTGGTGCCCCAAGTAAGTGCCCATAGTACAAAGTGCAAGGGCCCACACCCTACCTGTAGGGGGCGCTTCACAAACTGCAAAGCAGGCTTGCATGTGTCTCTTTTTCTCTCCCTCTCTCTGTCTTCCTCTCCTCTCTCAATTTCCCTCTGTCCTGTCCAATAAAAAAAAAAAAAAAAATGGCCGCCAGGAGCCATGGATTCATAGTGCTGGCACTGAGACCCCGCAATAACCTTGAAGACAAAAACTATTACTGATGTTCCTTAACTTTGATTAAAGAGATCCTCTGACCTAACAATGGAGTGAAGACTTCCTGACTATCCATGCAAAGGGTGTGAGCTAACTGAAAGCTGTAAAATTCTGATGATACTTTTCTTTTTTTTTTTTTTTTACTTCTTTATTGGGAAATTAATGCTTTACATTCCACAGTAAATACAATAGTCTGTACATGCATAACATTTCTCAGTTTTCCATATAACAATACAACCCCCACTAGGTCCTCAGTCATCCTTCTTGGACCTGTATTCTCCCCCACCTCCACCCCAGAGTCTTTTACTTTGGTGCAATACACCAATTCCAGCTCAGGTTCTACTTGTGTTTTTTCTTCTGATCTTGTTTTTCAACTTCTTCCTGAGAGTGAGATCATCCCATATTCATCCTTCTGTTTCTGACCATCACTTAACATGAATTTTTCAAGGTCCATCCAAGTTCAGCTGAAAACGGTGAAGTCACTGTTTTTAATAGTTGAGTAGTATTCCATTGTGTATATATAGACCACAACTTGCTCAGCCACTCATCTGTTGTTGGACACCTGGGTTGCTTCCAGGTTTTGGCTATTACAAATTGTGCTGCTAAGAATGTATGTGTACACATCTTTTTGGATGGGTGTGTTGGGTTCCTTAGGATATATCCCCAGGAGAGGAATTGCAGGATCATAGGGCAGGTCCATTTCTAGCCTTCTGAGAGTTCTCCAGACTGCTCTCCACACAGGTTGGACCAATGGACATTCCCACCAGCAGTTCAGGAGGGTTCCTTTGACCCCACAACCTCTCCAGCATTTGCTGCTGCTACCTTTTCTGATGTATGACATTCTCACAGGAGTGAAGTGGCATCTCATTGTTGTCTTTATTTGCATTTCTCTGACAATCAAAGACTTGGAGCATTTTTTCATGTATTTCTCAGCCTTTTGGATCTCTTCTGTGGTGAATATTCTGTCCATGCCCTCCTCCCATTTTTGGATGGGGTTATTTGTTTTCTTGTGGTTGAGTTTGGCAAGCTCTTTATATATTCTGGTTATTAGCTTCTTGTGATGACACTTTTCTGATATGTAAGTTGAGAGAAAATCGTAACTCTCAGAAATGCACATAGGACCAGCACCACTCTCCCCCCTACCCCCACCCTGAGAGAATCAAGTTAGGGACTGTCAATTTGGAAAAAGGCTGCCATGGTTTGGGGGAGCATGGGATCAGTGCTCTTCAGTTTCAAGAATGAGGGGCAAGGGGATTGACTGAGATGAATCATCAGAAAATTACTGTTTCTTAGCATCAGAGGACTGGTAAACTTGGACATTGCTTATTGAACTACCATGTGTTAATACACATGTAATTGTACAAACTCACATCCTTCTAGAGTGAAAAATATGTCGACGGAGAAACATAAGAATTGAGAATATAAACCTGGCTGGACTCTTGGAAACTGCAGTCATAGGATGATATATTGGAAATTAAATTTAGAGTTTAAACTAAGAACTGAATTAAAGTCCAAACACCATTAGGCATCTATCTGGAAATGTGGAAAAATCTCCTACCTTTTCTAGGCTTCAGTTTCTTTATGTGCAAATCAGAAACACCAATAAACATCACTTACTTTCTAAGGTCGTTTCAAAAATGGAATAAAACAATTACTGATAATACTACACAGTGCAGTAAACTTAAGAAAAAGCAACAGCAATGACTGAGTCTGTCATTTTAGTCAAGAAGGCAGGAAATATCATCTTCCTAGGAAAGTCTTATGTAGGTGTCCTTAGAAAAGAGGGCTAGTAAGCCCCCCCATGACTTCATTTTAGATGTTACTTTCTCCTAAAACTAAGCTTTAAAATACTATAGCGTCTATTTTGTATTTGCTCTATTCTCCACACTTCTTCAAGTCAACTAAATACCTGTGTGTGTTAAGTATGGCTTAACGGCATGGTATTTGTCCATTTTACAGATGAAAACAGTAACACTCAACGTTCCTATAGTTCAATAAGTTGACACTCTATACCTTCTACCTCAGAAACCAGGACCATATACTATTATTTTAGACTTCATATAATAGTTTAAGTTTGTTTTGTTTTAAGTCAATCTTAGCATCCTAAAGAAGATGTGGTGTCCGATTTGAAAGCTAGAGTAGAAGGAGTAAGAACAAGACCAGAGGGAGTCGGGCCGTAGAGCAGCGGGTTAAGCGCAGGTGGCGCAAAGCACAAGGACCGGCATAAGGATCCCAGTTCGAACCCCGGCTCCCCACCTGCAGGGGAGTCGCTTCACAGGTGGTGAAGCAGGTCTGCAGGTGTCTATCTTTCTCTCCTCCTCTCTGTCTTCCCCTCCTCTCTCCATTTCTCTCTGTCCTATCCAACAACGACAACAACAATAATAACTACAACAATAAAACAACAAGGGCAACAAAAGGGAATAAATAAATAAAATAAATATTAAAAAAAAAACTAAAAAAAAAAAAAAGAACAAGACCAGTGGACACTGGGGAAGAAAGACCCTGGAGGGAGCAAGAATCTATGCTAGATGAAGCTTCCGAATTCAGATAGATGCAATATGCCTTTAAATGGGGCCATGTCTACATTTCTATATTGCTTACTATCTGAAGCTAAGCCAGAGGGATGTACACAGAGAGATCTTTGTCTCATTTCAGAAAGGATACAGGATAAAGATTCTGTGCCAGTAATCTTCCTTGGATTAATGGTTTCTCTTTTATCTGCTGTATTTCTGCTCAGATGTCTTTTCTCTGAATGAGTCAGAGGAATGCAAATGCTGGGTGCAGTCCGCCTATAATATTTAAATCTAGTTTTGCAATGTTTTTGCAGGTATGAAGGGGAAAAATTCACGCGCACACACACACACACACACACACACACACACACACACACACACACACACTGAAAGCATGGCAGATGAGAATTACAGATACATCAACCAGCAACACAGAAACGTGGTATTTCAATTTGACAACAAATGCATTTTTCTTTTTTCCACCCCTTTGTTTCTCCAGATCAACATTTAGATGCTTGATGGGACTGGAAGGGCTCTGCAACATTCTTTTGTGAGACTCCAAATCTCATCAAGAATGTATCAGACTACATGGAAAACTGATTTTATTTTGGCTCCTAAATGACAAGCCTTCACCGATGAGATGAGCATGTCCCTAGAGAAAGCATATTCTAGGCACTGACAGAGAGAAGGTGGGATGGGTTGGATGGCTGGGCACATGATTGTGTGTGCATTTGCCTGATTCTTCTTTTTATTGACACACTCTGAACTCTGTGTTTTCCGGTTCAGTCATAGGCTTGCAGGCAGTGTCTCCCTATTGTGACTGGAGGTTTCTTCTGAAAGGAAACCTGAATGGCATTAATATTCAAATCCTCTGGCTTGGTCTGCAGTGTCCTGATGGAGCTTGCTCCCAGCCCTTGTGCTGGGAGAGAACAGATCTTGAGAAATATAGCCAAGTAAATTGGGATTTAGCTTCCATCCTCATGTGCAGTACTTAACATGAAACCATTGTAATGAAAGGTCTCCTCCAAAGGTTTTTATTGCCACAAAAAGAGTTCCTACCACATGAAACCAAGGACAGAGAGAAGCTTTCTTGTTTTCCTTTCCATCTTTTGTGAAAGAATAATAATATCCTGCCTTCAGGACAAAGGCTTCTTGAAACAACAAAGTGAAATGCTATCAGCATCCATGAACTTCTCCCATCACCAGTGAGGTTACTCTTCATAGCTTGGGAGGCTGGGGGGGGGGGGGGAGGGGGCTGTGTGTGCGGTGGGCATTAACAACTGGTCAACCCAGCATTACCATCAAAAACTCAAAAGCCAGCATTTGACAAGTGAAACATCTCCCACTCCTATTAAATTAGGATTGATGAGTTCCTGGGGATGTTCAACTTCTTTTGACTTCCCTTAAATGATTTATCACCCTTCTCTAAGGCGTGGCTACTGAATATTCTCCTAGTATACACCTGAACTAAGACGGGGGGGTGGGGAGCTGGGGAGTTAGCATATGAGAACAAAGGCATGCTATGCTTCTTTCTCCCAAAACACTCCCACAGATTCCGCTGTGGAATTCAGCTCCTCAATTACCAGGCATCTAGACTATACCCAGGCTCTGTGCTACATACTGAGGAACAGAGAAGAATGAGACAGGACCCTGGGCCTCAGAGAGCTCAAGTCTAATCGAGGAAAAGGGAAAACGAGACTTGGAGAGCAGTAGAGATACACTAAGATGCTATTTGAGAACCAAAGTAAATCAGGTTTGCATTGTTTTTTGGCCTCTAGGGTTATTGCTGGGGCTCGGTGTCTGTGCTATGAGTCCACTGCTGTGGGCAGCCCTTTTTTTTTATTTATTTATTTTCCCTTTTGTTGCCCTTGTTTTTTTATTATTATTGTAATTATTATTATTGTTGTTGTTGTTGGATAGGACAGAGAGAAATGGAGAGAGGAGGGGAAGACAGAAAGAGAAAGGGGGAAAGATAGACACCTGCAGACCTGCTTCACCACCTGTGAAGCGACTCCTCTGCAGGTGGGAAGCCGGGGGCTCGAACCGGGATCCTTGTGCAGGTCCTTGCATTTTGGGCCAAGTGCACTTTTTTTCCCTCATTTTTATTGGATAGGACAGAGAGAAATGTAGAGAGGAGGAGAGAAAGATAGACACCTGCAGACCTGCTTCACCACCTGTGAAGTGACCCCCCACACACAGAGATGGGAAACCATAGGCTCAAACCAGGATCCTTGTGCTTTTGAACTATGTGCATTACAGCCCGGCCCTCCCAATTTTTCATTCTTAGTGTGATTGCAAGTCTCACTGGACGGCACAAATGCTAAAACAAAGGCAAGTAAAAAAGACAAATCACCCAGGAAACCAAGCATGAACTTAAATTTTTAAGCATTTTATTTATTTACTTATTTATCACTGGATAGAGACAGGGAGATACGGGGTCAGGTGCTGGTGTCCCTGATGAAAGCACACGTCACAATGCACAAGGACCTGGAGAAAGCTTTGCAAGTAGTAAAGCAGTGTGGCTGGTGTCAATCTGTCTCTCTCCTTTCCTATCTCTCCCTTCCCCTTTAATTTCTGGTTGTCTCTTTTGAATAAATAAAGATAATTTCAATATTTAAAAAATAAAAGAGAGAGAGAAATCAAGAGGAAGGGGGAAGCAGAAAGTGAGAGACACAAAGAGACACCTGCAGCCCGCTTTACCACTTTTGAAGGTTTCCCCCTGCAGATGGGGACCAGGGGCTTGAACCTGGGTCCTTGCTCACTGTAATGTGTGTGCTTAACCAGGTGTACCATCGCCTGGTCCTTTCAAACTTAATGATTTTAAGGTGATTTGAAGCTTCAATGTGTTAACCATTGGATAAATGGTGATTATAAACAAAGAAAGGCCTAGATGAGGTCATAATCTCTAGTCCAGCAAAATAATATTTGCCCAAAATAAAAATGGCCTCTTCCAAGAACACAAAAACATTTTGACTTTGCCACCTCATATGTGTTGGCTTTCTACTGTTTATGACACATAATGTTGGAGAATTGGTTTCTACCACCCAAAGATCTACTTTAGAAAGCTACATTTGGGCTACTGTTTTAGAAAGCTACTTTCATGCCTGAAGCTCTCAGATCCCAGGTTCAGTCCCCAGCACACCATCATAAGCCAGAGCTAAACAATGTTCTGGCCTGCCCCTTAGTGTGTGTGTGTGTGTGTGTGTGTGTGTGTGTGTGTGTGTGTGTGTGTGTGTGTGTGTGTTTAAAACAAAATAAATAAAATATTTATTTTAAATGGTCACATGTTATGAGGAAGGTCAAACTTCAGTCTTTCCAATGGAGATTTTAGCAGTCTAATCTTTTTAAATTTTTTATCACTAATTTAATAATGATTAACAAGATTGTGGGATAAGAAGGGTACAATCCCACACAGTTGCCACCACCAGAGTCCCATGTCCCATCCCCTCCACTGGAAGCTTCCCTATTCTTTATCTCTCTGGGAGTATGCACCAACATTCTTTACAGGATGCAGAAGGTGGAAGGTCTGGCTTCTGTAATTGCTTCTCTGCTGGACATGAGTTTTGGCAGGTCGACCAGCCTAGCAGTCTAGTCTTTGACCCTAGTTCACTCTGTAGCTCACTCTCCAGAAAACCATGAAAGAATAAAATTCTCTAAGGTCTCTAGCATCTTCAGACATAAATATAGGTTGTCTTTGCATCTAGCTCAGTCTGTCTGTCATCTGTCGCAAAGAGAAGTAAATCCAGAAAGGGAAAGGCCTTTTGCAAAGTGATGCAACCAAAGTCTCTGTTTAGTGTGCAGTTACATCCTTTCTGGTACAAGCATGCAAACTATACTGGAAAAAAAACAGCTATTTATATCCCCTTGGAAGGATTCTAAGTGATTCTGTCATCCTATGTGTGTTCTCCAGAAGTGAATGATGGCCAAGGTATATATCAGAAATCACTAATGTATACATATATTACCATGCTAGCTTCAGCAGCTACGACTTGTCTACTGATTCCTCTTAGAAACAAACTGTGATTCACCAAAAAGCTTTTGCTCCCCTGACACCAGAATGCAAACCATTTTCTATTCTACAGAAAGAGAGATTTTTACAACTATAGGCACATCCCAACCCACCAAATTAATTTTCTTTTGCTAGGGGAGCATGTTGCTGAGAGAGGTTTTTTAGCGTGCTTATTTAAATGAGATGGAAGCTAATTTAGTCTCCTAAATCATATGAAGGCTCTGGATGATACAATGTGAAAAATGACTAAGTCCATTCATGCATCAGACAGGATAATTCTGGCAAAGTTGGTGTTGACAGCACTAAAAACAATGATGGAAGAGTCTGGCCTTGTTGTTGTCATTTTAATTGCCACTGTGAGTGACAAAAAAAAAATGCATTACCTTCTCCAGCTTACTTATCTCTCAGTTCCCTAATACCTGAACTGGGCCTGTGTCGCTTGAGTATGTGATACAATTCTGAATAAAAGGGAAAGTTACATGAGAGAAAAATAGAGAAAAGGAGGAGAAGCAGAGGAGAGAGGGAGAGGAGGAGGAGCAAAGAGGGGAGAGAGACAAAGGAGGAAAGAGATAAGTCAGCTATAGAATCAGAGACAATGAGAAAAAGACAGAAGTGGAGAAAAAAAAAGATACAAACCAGGATTATTTGAGATGGCTCAAACAAAGGGGGCTTTTAGAAATCTTATGGAAAAGGTTAGTTCTTGCAAATCAGGAAATATGCAGTGTTTCCAAGATCCACTCAGAGTTTTCAGGCAAGACAGCACGAATTTCTTTTTAAAAGCTTAAGGGCTCAATTTATGCTCAGCATTCAAGGAAATGTCTCATGCAAACAGGAAAGCATTTTTCATATTAAAGAAGCAAACCGATCTCAGAGCATAGATGTTAGTATTACAATGACAAAGGAAGATGGCGCACTTTCTCTTCCTTACCAGGGTAGGGAAAAGACATCTTTTCCTTCTTTGGGGCCACAAGAGGGCTCAGCAACTGTGTTTCTATTTGTGAAAGAAATACATTTCTCGGGCTCCTCAACAGGTAAATCCACAGGCTTACTCCATGGCAAGGATTGCTCCGATGAGTCAGCACACAGAACGTGCATGCTGCTTTTCAGCATATGTTTGGGAGAAAGAATCAAAGCTCATTTCAGTGTATGAAAACCAAGCAGATTCCATTAGTGATTGTGACTGCACTTCAAAGTGATAAAGCTACTTGGTGCAGGTTCCCAGAACTGAAAGTCCAAATGGGAATTGAGGATGGAGAACTTCAGTTTTTATCAACCACAGGCTTCAACAAGCATACAGAAGAACACACATTTCTTTTTCCCTTGAACAGGACTTTTAAAGTTAACCCAGTGAGTTACTAGTGCATGACTGTCTCATGTCCACGAATTAAAATGAGGCTGGGGGGGAGGGATTAATGGAATTACCATTGCTGACTTTCATGCTGGTAGGTATGAATGAGGGCATATTACATGAGCTCAACACTGTGTCTACTAGAGATGACCACAGCAAAACCCCAAGAGTAATTCAAACGGGACTAGACCACAGGTCAATTGTCCAGTAATATTCTTAATTACCTTGGTCCAGATCCCACAGAAGTCATCACCCCTCTTTAGGAAGTGCAAACCTAATTAGAACTTTTAAAAGGTCACCAGTAACATTTAATAGCTGTCACTACATTCAAAAGGTACACAACCCATAAACAAATATAAATAAGTTACTCAGATGTTCAAAGGAATAAATGACTAGCACTACTAAGTTATATCAAAATGGGACACACTTTATAAGAAATTTTTTTTTTTGAGGCTAGGGGTATGGATCCACCTGCCAACATCCATGTCCAGCAGAGAAGCAATTACAGAAGCCAGAACCTCACCTTCTTCACCCTATAAAGAATTTTATTCCATACTCCCAGTGGGGAAAAACTGATAGGGGAAGATGATCAGAGGGCTTTAAACTCCAACTCCATTGGGACCAAAGAGAGAAGAGGGGAGAGACTTTTGGAAGTAGTAACAGTTGTACGTCTGACTTGGAAATGAAGAGAAGATGAAACCATGCAGGAAAATGGGCGTGTGTGTGTGTGTGTGTGTGTGTGTGTGTGTGTGTGTGTGTGTGTGTGTGTGTGTGTTATAGAAGTAATAGTCAACCCATATCCATGACTTTGGGAGAACTATTGCAGTTTCTAGTGGAAAGAATGGGGAACACAGAACTATGGTGGTGGGAACAGTGTGGAATTACATGCCTGTCATTTTATAATTTTGTAAATTAATATTAAGTTGCTGATAAAATTGAAATAAGTAACAAAAAAAGAAGTTTGTTTTGCACAAGAAGGGCTGGCAAGACAGTTTAATTGTGAGGATGTTTGCCTTGCTACACATATCACCCATATGAGTCTAGCCCCTAATGCACTGGGTGAAACTTCCTTGTCTCCTGCTGTCCCTCTCTATCTGAGAAAGTCAGTCTAGATCAATGAAGCCCTGATGGTGAAAAAAAATGGTGTTTCTAGTTATAAAGCTGGCTGACCATCACTGAATGATGTGACTTTTTTTTTCACAAGACAAGGTTTACATTTCTCAGAATTTGAAGAGTTAATAACTGGGTCCATCAGCTTCATTTTTAAAAGTCAGTTTAGTATGATCTCAGACAGAATAATAAGACCATCCCATTTTATTTCCAGGAAAAAGAAAACACCATCACTGAGGATGATACGGGGGTGCCTCCTTGTTGCAGCATTGCTGATCTCTGAGCACAAGTTGCTTGCTGGGAAAATGTGCCGATGCAGTCACATCTTCCATGTTGTCCCCTCAGGCTACTGCTAGTTCCCGCGAGAGTTGGGACATTCTCGGAGTGCCTGTTCCACCATGCTGTGCCCTCAAGGCATTGTCTATTTCCAGCGATATTTGGAGTCCTTTGGTTACTCCTCCCCCCTCCCATTCTCACGAGAGTTATTATCCTATCCTGGAGTGCTATGGTTACTCCTCCCCCTTCCCAATCTCATGAAAGCTACTCCTATAAAAGCCCTTCTTCTTCTGCACCTCGCTCTCTTGCCAGCACTTCACTTTGGTGTTCAGACACAGGAAAGGCTACTGCGTGAGGTGGCCATTTTTGCTACCTCCACGTGGCCCAACCTGTTTCTCTAGCACCCAACTCTGAGGTGCCAGTGCAAATAAAGATTTGTGTTCCCTCTTTGCTCCAGACCTCCTCTCTCTCTTCTCCGCAGCCCGCACAATATCTGGCGCCCGACATGTCCCACACTCATGCCTGACCTGAGGTCCAGAAATGCCGCCCAGACACAGGTAAGTGGCAGCCACCTGACTCTATAGCCCTGCATTTCCCCTCACCATGGGATTTTTTTTGTTTTATGAGGAGGTGTCCCAGACATTATCGCCTTCTCTCCTGGGACAGGTTCTTGCTCTCAGAGACACTTTAATTTTCGCTACACTGTGGGTTCTCATAGCTATGATCGCTACTTACAAGATATGTACAACATGGTCTGCCATGAGGATAAGCGACCTTGAGGCTGAGATATGAGAGTTAAAGCATATGTGCTTAAGACGCCCTAAGCGATCAGCAGCTAGTCCCAAAACTTCCATCCCCACAGACACATACCCGTGTTCAGATGCTCCTCCTTTGACCCTGCCCCCAGCTGCCACAGTTTTAGCTTCCCCTGAGGCTTCTGGTTCTCTAACCCCGCCCCCTGCTGATACCTCAACATTAAAAGACCCTGAGGTTTCTGCTTCGACCCCTCCCCCTGCTGATACCTCATCATTAAGAGACCTTGTGGCAGAGATACAGCAGTTAAAGGATATGTTTTCAGCATTTAGAGACCTTAAACCTTTTGCAGTCTGTCCCAAGAGCTCCATCCCCGTAGGTACGCACTCAGTTTCCCCTGTAGCCTACAGCAGCCTCCACTTCTGTAATTCTTTCCCCCACATCATCAGACCAAGTCCACACCTTCCCGGTAAATGTGGCCCCCAATAGACAAAACCCTCAGGTGTGGCACCCTTACTACTCTAAAGATTTCATAGAACTCAGACAGGCAGTGAAGGAGGACGGAATCCACGCTCCATGGACCAAGTCCATTTTAAGGAGTTTTTACCAGCATCTAAATACACCCCAGGACTGGAAATACCTGGTTTGTGCTGCATTGCCAGACCCCCTCTATCTACAATGGAAGGCATGCTTCCGTGATGAATGCTCTAGACAATTGCAGGAAAATAGTAACAAACAGATAGCATGGAATTTTGATGCATTGTTTGGAGTAGAAGAGTTTGAAACTAGAACTCAGCAGGCAGAAGCCAAGTTTCCAACCGGTTATTTTGAACAGGTACGCATCTGCACAACACAAGCATGGGAAAGGTTAACCCCAACCACACTAGAGGCCTCACTCCCTATTAACTCTCTTCACCAAAACACTGATGAATCCTTAGTGAACTTCATCTCAAGGGTGAGGCAAACCTTAGAGAGAAAGGTTTATAATCCTGAAATCCTCTCTTTTTTCCTACGTTCTATTGTCTGGGATGGCATGATACCACAATTCCATCAGGCATGCCTTAGTCTTAAACACCTACACTAGATAATTGGATTTTAGCGACACAGGAACGTATATCAGGCAATTATGGGGCACCCGCTACGACACAGGTTTATGCAGTTACCCCACGTAATCAAAATGGGGCCTGCTTTCAGTGCAGTCGCCAAGGGCACTGGCGTAACCAATGTCCAGATAAGCTGCGACCATGCCTCCAGTCAGGGCAACCCCGCCTCCAGTCAGGGGAACCCCGCCTTTAGTCAGGGAGCCAAAAACCTCGGACAATTTGTCCCAGATGTCAGAAAGGGTTTCATTGGAAGAGAGATTGTTGGTCCAAATTTCATAAAGATGGCATGCCCCTGAATGGTACAAATTTGGGGCCTGAGATTTTGTGGACCACTCCTGTTTTAGAACACGGTCACCCTACTATGACAGTAAAGGTTGGCAATATTCCTTTTAAATTTTTTGATTGACACGGGGGCAGAAAAGACAATTTTAAGGCAAGCAGAGGTTCCCCAAAATTGGGAACTCCTCCCAGGACCCCATATACACGGGGTTGGAGGGGTGACCCAATCATTTCTCACACGAGATTCGTTCATGTGGGAAGACCCGGAAGGTTCTACCGGACACTTTCGCCCTCTGGTAGCTGATATTAGCACCAACTGGGCAGAGATCTTCTGGAATGTCTTGATGTTAGGATATCCACAGATGCCTCTGCAGAGCATAACACTCACTCCTGCAAGACCAGATCTAATCAGCACCCCCAATGCTAACTGCCACTGTTCATATACAAACTCCCCGCTTAGCCTGGCTTTCTAATGAGCCTGTCTGGGTGGAACAGTGGCCTTTACCTAGGGATAAGCTAGAAATTGTAAAGGATCTTGTCCAACAGCAGTTGTCCTTGGGACATATTCGTCATTCTCGAAGCCCATGAAATACTCCTGTCTTTGTGATTAAAAAGCGCTCAGGAAAATGGTGCCTCCGTGCGGTTAATAAAACCATGCAGGTCTGGGGCTCCCCCCAAAGGGGTTTGCCTCTTGCTTCTACAATTCCCATGGTAATTCCAATCATAGATATTGATATACAAGATTGTTTTTTCTCTATCCCCCTGCATCCGCAAGATTGTAAACGTTTTGCCTTCTCTGTTCCTTCTATTATAACACCAGCCCTGCCGATAGATTTGAATGGGTGGTGCTGCCCCAAGGCATGGCCAATAGTCCTACAATTTGTCAAGAGGTTGTTAAATCTTCCCTTTTTCCATATATCCATAAGGGCCTTAATGTTTTTCACTACATGGATGATGTATTAATATGGGGAAAATCAGATACAGATCTCTGTGCCCTATGTGATTTTCTCATTCCTGCATTAAAGAAAAGCAGCCTTAATGTGGCTCCTGAGAAGATACAGCTAAATCCTCCAATATCTTTTTTAGGTTCAGAGATTTCTCTAACGCAAATTCGTCCCTTAAAACCTAGTGTTACTTTTCCTTCTAACCTCACTCTTGCGTCTTTACAAAGTTTTCTTGCAAATTTAAATTGGCTTAGGCAGTATCTTTATCTGCCTACAAGCTGCCTCCAACCACTGTTTGACCTGTTAAAAGGAAACAAACAGCCCTCCTCAAAACGTAGGTTAACTCCCAAGGCCTCCTCAGTACTGGAAAGGGTTAACCTTCCAGGACATGCACCTTGTTCGATTCTCCCCCTACTCTCCGGTAAACCTTCTAATCTTTAACTCCACCCCCACAGTAGTAGGGGCATTGTGGCAGAACCATGGGGTTCTCGAGTGGCTTCACACGCCAGTAGGTGGAGCTCCAAGACTCCTCACTGAGATAGACGCATTAGCATTTATGGTTCGCCAAGGAAGAAATAGGTCTGTGCAGGTCTTAGGGAAAGAACCGGATTTAATTATTCTGCCCTTTTCTCTCACAGATACAGAGTGGCTCATACGCCATCATTCCCACTTTGCCATAAGCTTCATGGGGTTTCCAGGACAAATAGATAACCATTTTCCTTCTAATAAATTGATAGCTTCTTTACCTCTTTTGCCTCTACTAGCACCTAAACTTTTCTCTCGAGATCCATTCCTTCTGCTCCTACAGTCTTCACTGATGGTGGAAAAAAGGGAGCTTCTGCCCTTATATATTACCCAGACAAACAACCCCCTAAACCTCTCTTTACTGAGCTTCCTGAGAATTCCCCTCAGTACAAAGAACTTTATGCTGTTTTCCTTGCATTAAAAGCTGTACCAGAATCCTTCAACCCTTTTTCTGACAGTGTGTATACTGTTAACTTACTTCCATGGCTTACTCATTCCTATGTGAAAATTGATGACAACCCACTTTCCCCTCTCTTGATTCAAATCGCCTCTATGCTCTCTTCTCAAACCCAACCACTATATATTCAGCACCTTCGTTTCCACAGCCCTCTTCCTGGTTCCCTGTCCGAAAGGAATGCTGCAGCTGACCGCCTTGCCTCCACAGGAGCTCTCCTAGGGAAATTGTGCAGATTCAGTCACATCTGCCATGTTGTCCCTTCAGGCTACTGCTAGTTCCCGCGAGAGTTGGGACATTCTCGGAGTGCCTGTTCCGCCACGTTGTGCCCTCAGGGCATTGTCTATTTCCCCGCGATATTTGGAGTGCTTTGGTTACTCCTCCCCCCTCCCATTCTCACAAGAGTTATTATCCTATCCTGGAGTGCTATGGTTACTCCTCCCCCTTCCCATTCTCATGAAAGCTACTCCAAGCCCTTCTTCTTCCGCACCTCGCTCTCTTGCCAGTGCTTCACTTTGGTGTTCAGATGCAGGAAAGGCTACTGCGTGAGGCAGCCATTTTCGCTACCTCCACGTGGCCCAACCTGTTTCTCTAGCACCCAACTCTGAGGTGCCAGCGCAAATAAAGATTTGTGTTCCCTCTTTGCTCTGGACCTCCTCTCTCTCTTCTCTGTGGCACACAACAACAGTTTCTGTGATCAACGGGAGAAAATATGGCATTTAGTGAGGGCCTACTATATGCCAGCACAGTTCAGTATCTCTCTCCACCTTCTATGTTACCTTAGGAGGCAGATATTTCATTACCCATTTTACAAAGGATGCACAAACTGAATGCACAAACTCTATCCCAATTTTCCAACTGGTATATGGGCAAATGAAGGCAAGCTCAGAGACAGTCCATCTGATTCCAAAGCTCATGTTCCAGAAAATTGCAATGCTTTACTTAAGTCTCCTCAAAGGTCTGCTATAAACTTTTCAGCATATTTTAAAATATTTTAAGACTACGATAAAAAAGAGGTATATTCAAATGCTTTGTTTTCAATGTTAATCTATTGGATACTATTAGGATGTTAATTAGTGTATTTTTAATATTCTATTTATTTATTAGATAATGACAGAGAGAAATTGAGAAGGTGGGGGAGATAGAGAGGAAGCTAGATAGAAAGACACCTGCAGGCCTGCTTCACTACTCAAGAAATTTTCCCCCTACAGGTGGAGATCAGGGGCTTGAACCCGGGTCCTTGTGCAATGTAATATGTGCCCTTAAACAGGTGTGCCACTGCCTGGCCCCCTTAACTAGTTTTCACATTGGTTAACTTTATGATAGAAAATGCTTATATAATTTGGTGCTTAAGGTACATCTATACTATGAAACAAAAATTACATGTAGAATTCTGCACCTAAAGGGGGCCTGGTAGTTCCTTCCTGAGTTGAGCACACACATCATCATGCTCAGGATACAGGTTCAAGCCCACCCCCCCACCCCAGCTCCCCACCTACAGGGAGGACGCTATACAAGTAGTGAAGCAGGTCTGCAGGTGTCTCCCTTGCTATCTATCTCCCCCTCCCCCTCTCAATTTCTCTCTCTTATCAAATAAAATAGAAGAAAAATGGCCACTAAGAGCAGCGGATTCATAGTACCAGCACCAAGCCCCAGCAATAACCCTAATGGCAATAAATAAATAAATAAATAAATAAAAGAATTCTCAATATAATTTGCATAGGCTAAATTAACATATTTCAAAACCACTATATCACATTATATAGCTACAATGGAGAGGGGAAAGGACAATATAACTCTTAACGAGCCAAAACTCTTCAATATTATGATGGTCTAATTGAAGTCAGAAATGACAGGAAGTACCAAGGAGAACATAAACACTGCTGCACCAGGCCAGAGCCTGTGCGCCTCGGGGAAGGACATTGGTGCACAGGAAATGGGAGTGGTGACAGTTGTGGGTGTGGCTTAGCAAGGAGGTGGAGGCGGGGCTTGCGTGTTAATAAATTGGTCGGTGGGCAAAGCTGGCACTCTCTCTGCTAAAGTGAGCCTGAAAAATGTGAGTAAGGGCTTTCAGGCTCTCTCTGTTTCTCTCTCAATCTATGTGTACTCCAACATGTGGATGGTCTTAGTTTTCCTGAATAAAGGTTAAACTTCATGAAAATCATGTTTTCTCCTAAAATCTTTGTTGGAACCATGTGTGAAAACCTTTAGACATGAGGGGATCAAATTCAGCAGTAATTCCCCTAATACAGTCTGATTGCCCCTTTGCAAAAGTTATAGGCTATAAGTAGGTTATCTTGTATTTCTGTGGTAATACAGGTTAGTGGGAGTGGAGGTAGAAAAAATTGTCTAAAAATGTTCTTTGTGGGAGAAATAATATTTATTTTTAAAAAATGGTTGAAAACAATACTGTATGATTTTTTTAAATGTCAGAGATTTTGAGACCAAGAAAAAAAAGTAATTTGGTTCTTATTCATCCTGACCAGACTGCCTAACTTTACTAACCCTGTGGAGAGTTATGTTATACTTGAAGAATAAGCCTGGCGGTAGGCAGTGGTATACACATAGGATGTCCAAGGAGCCAGGGAAGGATCCAGGTTCAAGCCCATGGTCCCCACCTGCAAGAGAGTGCCTGCACAAGCAGTGAACCAGATCTACAGGTGTCTATCTCTCTCTACCTCTGTATCTCCCCTTTCTCTCTGTCCTATAAAAATGCAAAATATGGCCGCCAGGAGCAGTGGATTTCTAGTGTAGGTACCGAACCCCAGTGATAACCCTGGATGCAAATAAATACATAAATAAGCCTTACTTGCTTACAGTCTGGATTTTCAGTCTCTAAAGGACTTTTATGAGGGGCTGGATAGTGGCACACCAGGTTAAATGCACACACTACAGTGCACAAGGACTCGGGTTCAAGCCCCTAGGCCGCACCTTCACAGGGAAAGCTTCAAGAGTGGTGAAGCAGTGCTGCAGGTGTCTCTCTCTCTCCAATAGTAAGTAAATAAAAATATTTTTAAAAAAATTAAAATCAAGGATCTTAAAAAATAAACAAGCAGTAGCACAGCGGGTTAAGCGCATGTGGCGCAAAGCACAAGGACAGGCATAAGGATCCCAGTTCAAGCCCCAGCTCCCCACCTGTAGGGGAGCTACTTCACAGGTGAAGCAGGTCTGCAGGTGTCTATCTTTCTCTCCCCATCTCTGTCTTCCCCTCCTCTCTCCATTTCTCTCTGTCCTATCTAACAACGATGACATCAACAGCAACAACAATAATAACTACAACAACAATGAAAAACAAGGTCAACAAAAAGTGAAAAATAAAATTAAAATAAATAAATAAATAAATAAACAGAGTCGGGTGGTAGCACAGCAGGTTAAGTGTACAAGGACCGGCGTAAGGGCAACAAAAAGGGAAAATAAATAAAAATAAATAAACAAACAAACAAACAAAAGACTTTTATGAACATTAGTGTGTCTTTACTTCCGAGGGACTTCACAACCTCGTTTTATAGAAGGAAAAACTGAGGTCCAGAGAAGCAACGGGTTTTCTCAGGAAGCTACAACTCTTTGTAGCAGGCAGATCAGAATTACAGTACCTAGGTTTGGAGCTCAGAGCATTCTGTTGGAAATAAAAAGGGGAAAAAAAAAAAAAGGAAAAGTGGTTTTCATTAAACAAAGAGATTCATTGGGGATATCAGGTTTACGGATGTTTAAGGGGGAAAAAAACTGTTTGCAGACTGCCCATGCTATGTGCCCAACTGGCAGCCAGGAGGTGGGGAGAGAGAACCCCACCACCTAAATATCCCCTGGGAGTGGAAATTCTCACTTGCCCTTTTACTGCCCAACAGGACAGAGTCAGAAAGAAGACAACACAAGTGAGTTCTTTCCCCCAGGTGACCCAACTTCACACCTCCCCTTGCCTGCTTGCTTGCTTGCTTGCTTGCTTGCTTGCTTGCTTGCTTGCTTCAAAGCTCTTACAACATTCTGAGCATTGTACCATCTGCCCAAGCAGGGAAACAGGTAGCTCTAAAATGATAGCTCTGGGAAATGATAATCACTAGGTCATAGAAAGCTGCACTGCTGCAGTGTATAAATAAGATAAGTAAAAGTGCTGAGAGCTGCATGTTTGCTGTAATAAAATGTCTTCCCTTTCTTGAATGCCTGGGAAGAGAAGATGAACTACAGACCGGAAACACACCAGAGAATTCCAGAGTCCAGCAATGAGGGTGCAACCAGAGGGGAGAGGGGTGAAACATTACTAACAAAAGGGAAAGAGTTGGACGACAGCCTTTGTGTTGAATTGCTGAAGCAATGAGATGAGATCAAAACTTCCAGGTCAAATTCCAAAGCTCCCTTTGGTAGCTGCAGTGGAAAAAGAAAAAAAAAAGAGCAAGGGTTTGGGGTTACTGCACAGCTCTCTGCTGGTTATGTGACCTTGGGGAACTCAATCTCTCTGAAGCTTGATTTCCTCCTATGGTAGAGGGGGAATACTATCTCCCATGGCCATCAGAAGGTTTGAATTAAAGAATCTAGGGAAAGCACCAACTGGAATACCTGACAGAGCTTTGACGTTTAATAAATGACATTAACGGTGATGGGGAAAAGGCTCAGGACTATGAGGTTGGTGGTAGTGCTGGTGAAGATGCAGGTGCTCCACAGGCCCTGTGAGAAAGCTGCTCACAGAGGCACTGAGCTCTGCAGATCAGAAGCCACTTGACAAGCCATGGAAAAGTCTAAATCTCAGAGCAAGCATCCACTTTAGAAAGAATTTCTTTTTTTTAATTTTTTATTTATATAAAAAAGGAAACATTAACTAAACCATAGGATAAGGGGGGTACAACTCCACACATTTCCCACCACCAGAACTCCATATCCCATCCCCTCCCCTGATAGATTTCCTATTCTCTATCCCTCTGGGAGTATGGACCCAAGGTCATTGTGGGATGCAGAAGATGGAAGGTCTGGCTTCTGTAATTGCTTCCCCATTGAACATGGACATTGACAGATCGATCCATACTCCCAGCCTGTCTCTCTCTTTCCCTAGTAGAGTGGGGCTCTGGGGAAGCAGAGCTCCAGGACACATTGGTGGGGTTGCCTGTCCAGGGAAGTCTGGTCGGCATCATGCTAGCATCTGGAGCCTGGTGGTTGAAAAAAGAGTTAACATACAAAGCCAAACAAATTGTTAAACAATCATGGACCTAAAGGCTGGAATAGTGCAGATGAAGAGTGGGGGGGGGGGGTCTTCCATTTTGTAGATAGCTGGTAGGTATACTTTAGTTATATTCCAATGGGCCTGTGGCTATACCAGCAGTGAGGTACAGAAATGACTGTGACGGAAAAGTACTTTCTCAAAGGAAATTCAGAGTGTTGTTGTCAGGAAAGGAAGGAAATGGAAACAGGGCAGAACTGCCACAATGATATCCCATCTGTTATTCTACAAATACTATTTAAATTCCTATTGTGTGCTAACTGCACTGCCAGGCAGGAGGTAACTTGAAAAAAAAAAAAAAGGCAAGGCCAATGTCTGCTTGGGAGAAACCCAGTCTAATCTGTCGTACCTCACTGAGAGGAGAGGAGGTGCCTTCACTGTAGATGGTATTTTCACCTCTTCTAATTTTAGCCACAACTACTTCTCTATCTAGACAGACTCTGAGCCAGGTTAATGAGAAACATCCTAGAGTAGTAAAGTCAAACTGCTTTCGATTTGCAAAGCAATCTGACCCTGGAATCTCGTCCATTTGGAGGGTGGCATAGTATTCAAGAGTGAAGCACGCAGACTGCTGTAAGACCGAGAGATAGCTCACTCCAGTAGAGCACACACCTTACCAGGAAGGATCTAGGTTCAAAGGCCCAGCCACCACATGGAAGGAACTGCCTGGGGACATTCCACAAATTGCCAGGCTAGCCTGAGGGTGTTTCTTCCCAGGCATGTGCTCTCGGGGTTGGAGAGAACTTGGCAGAAACCAACCTAGGCTGCTGCTTACTCAGCGACTTGGGAGAGGAACCAGGAACTCTCTGGCTGAGCGGGAACATAATGCAATGTTTTATTGATCAGAAAAACCTGCCCTTTATATCTTCTGAGACAGAAGTGGCAGGTCGGAAAAAGGAACTGGGTAGGAGAGTGGGTGGAGACAAGGAAAAGAGCAGAAGATAGCAAGCTTCCATCTAACCAGTGGGGATTAAACCAATGCCCTGCAGGCAGGATGGGTCTCAGGCAAAACAATGATTATGTAAATAGACCACAGTGTCAAGCAATGGAGCAGAGGGGAGCTGGTGTAATGCCCAACAACAAATGGCATAGCAGTGCCCTGGTAATTCTTCTCTGTCTTTCCCTCATCATCTCTGTCTCCCTCTCTCTCACCCTGCAACTAAAAAGCAAGTCTGCCAGGAGCTGTGACTTATGCATTGTTAGCCAAGCCCCAGCAAGAACTCTGCAACAAGAGAAGAGTCCAGGCTCCTGAACGACACTGAATTTAAGTCTTGAGTCAATGGCATCTTCATTGTATGACCTTGGGGAGACTGTTGGACCTAGCTGTGCACCTGTGCTTCAGGTCTGTGTGGTTGTTTGAACCTATATGATAGGATTTTATAATCACCTTGTGTGTTAAGATCCAAGTGAGGACTTCCGGAGGCGGAGCTACGAGCAGCAGATCGCTTTCTCTCCTCTCCTCTCCTCTCCCGGATCAACTAGGAATACCAAAGGAGACCACCCGGACCAAAACAAGACAGGACTAGAATGACCACAGAAACCCAGTAAATCACCCGTGAGTACAAACACGCGTGGCTGGTGACAGAGAGGAGAGAGGGGCCTAAGGAGAGATTAAGTGACTGCTAACAGTTCGACAGTCTGTCAGTGGAGACACCACCTCCAGTCTGCTCCACCAACAAGGGGACAGCTGAAGGGAGGAAAGGACTCCCCAGAGACTCACCAAGTACAACTCTGAGTCTCCATTGCTACTACCCTCAGAATCTGGAGCAGCAACAGGGAGGGACACCAGGGGACAGAGATCTAACCGGGAAACTCAGGAGAAGACCTATACCTCGGTGGCATAGCTGAAGGGCTGTGAAAGTCTCTTTGTATAACCACTGGATTATCTCTGCCACACCCTGCTTTATCTCTTGGTCAGGAGTCATTGATTAAGCCAAGAAGCCTATTGATAGTTTAAAAGCCCTCAGGCTACCATAGCCTACAGGGGAAAAAAAAAAGGCTTTTACACCACTGAACTCCAACTCAGGGATTGAAAAAACTGTTAACTTATATAAAATGGTTAAAACAACAAGAAAAAATAATGGAGACTCGAACCAGGACAAGAGTCCAGCTAAAAGTCCTCCAGAGGGCGAAGCACAAAACAACGAGTTCAACATCCAAACATTAGCTAAGGAAATAATAACAGGAGTGAGTAAAGAATTTGAAAAAATTGTAATCAGAACTGCAGGAACAACAAATGAGAATATGGAAGAAAATTCTAATAATCTCATGGTTATTAGAGATCTGAAAGCTGAAATTGCTGAGCTAAGAAGGCAACTAGCTGAACAAGCTAAAACAGTATCAGAGCAGGGCAACAAAATAGATGAACTCCAGAAAGCAGTAGAGGGCAGAGAGAATAGAATCAATGAGGCTGAAGACAGAATTAGCAAGATTGAGGATGAATTAGAGACAACTAAAAAAGAAGTAAGAGATCTCAAAAAGAGATTAAGAGATGCTGAAAACAACAACAGAGTCCTATGGGATGACTTCAAAAGAAACAATATACGCATTATTGGCTTACCAGAGGAAGAAAGAGAAGGGGAGGAAGAAAGCGTTCACCAGGCCATAATAGCTGAAAATTTCTCTAGTCTAGACAACACCAAAGACATAAAGATTCAAGAAGCCCAGAGGGTCCCAAACAGAATTAACCCAGACCTAAAGACACCAAGACATGTCATACTTAGATTGGAAAGGAATAAGGATAAAGAAAGGATCCTCAAGGCTGCAAGAGAAAAACAAAGAGTCACCTACAAAGGAAAACCCATAAGATTAGCAGCAGACTTCTCCATACAAACACTACAGGCCAGAAGAGAATGGCAAGATATCTATCGAGTGCTCAATGAGAAAGGCTTTCAGCCAAGAATACTATATCCTGCTAGATTGTCATTCAGACTAGATGGAAGCATCAAAACCTTCTCAGACAAGCAAGAGTTGAAGGAAGCAACCATCACCAAGCCTGCCTTGAAAGAAGTTCTGAAAGGTTTCCTATAAACAACCAGACCACCACAAATAGAACACATATCAAAACACTCTAAAACTCTACAAGAATGGCGTTAAAATATCTTCAATCTTTGATATCAATAAATGTGAATGGCCTGAATTCACCTATTAAAAGACACAGAGTAGGAAGATGGATCAGAAAACACAACCCAACAATATGTTGTCTACAGGAAACTCACCTAACGCAACAAGACAAACACAGACTTAAAGTGAAAGGATGGAAAACTATCATTCAAGCCAATGGCCCACAAAAAAGGGCAGGAACAGCTATTCTCATATCTGACATGATAGACTACCCTATGATCCTGCAATTCCTCTCCTGGGGATATATCTTAAGGAACACAACATATCTATCCAAAAAAAATCTGTGTACACATATGTTCTTGGCAGCACAATTTGTAATAGTCAAAACCTGGAAGCAACCCAGGTGTCCAACAACAGATGAGTGGCTGAGCAAGTTGTGGTATATATACACAATGGAATACTACTCAGCTGTATAAAATGGTGACTTCACCGTTTTCAGCCGATCTTGGATGGACCTTGAAAAAATCATGTTGAGTGAAATAAGTCAGAAACAGAAGGATGAATATGGGATGATCTCACTCTCAGGCCGAAGTTGAAAAACAAGATTAGAAAAGAAAACACAAGTCGAACCTGAAATGAAATTGGAGTATTACACCAAAGTAAAAGACTGTGGGGTGGGTGGGTGGGTGGGTGGGGAGAATACAGGTCCATGAAAAATGATGAATGAAATAGTGGGGGTTGTATTGTTGAATGGGAATCTGGGGAATGTTATGCATGTAATAAAAAAAGAAAAAAAAAAGGAAACAATGGGGAGTTGGGAGGTAGCGCAGCGGGTTAAGCCCATGTGGCGCAAAGCACAAGGACCAGCATAAGAATCCAGGTTTGAGGGGAGTCGGGCGGTGGCGCAGCGGGTTAAGCGCAGGTGGTGCAAAGCACAAGGACCGGCATAAGGATCCCGGTTCCAACCCCGGCTCCCCACCTGCAGGGGAGTCGCTTCACAGGCGGTGAAGCAGGTCTGCAGGTGTCTATCTTTCTCTCCTCTTCTCTGTCTTCCCCTCCTCTCTCCATTTCTCTCTGTCCTATCCAACAACAACAACAACAATAACTACAACAACAAAACAACAAGGGCAACAAAAGGGAATAAATAAATAAAATAAATATTAAAAAAAAAAGAATCTGGGTTTGAGCCCCCTGCTCCCCACCTGCAGGGGAGTCTCTTCACAGGCGGTGAAGCAGGTCTGCAGGTGTTTATTTTTCTCTCCCCCTCCCTGTCTTCCCCACCTCTCTCCATTTCTCTCTGTCCTATCTAACAATGATGACATTAATAACAACAACAACAATAACTACAACAATAAAACAACAAGGACAACAAAAGAGAATAAATAAATAAATATTGGGAATCGGGAGGTAGCACAGCGGGTTAAGTGCACGTGGCATGAAGCTCAAGGACTGGCATAAGGATCCCAGTGGAGCCCTGGGCCGCCCACCTGCAGGGGGTTCGCTTCACAGGCTGTGCAGCAGGTCTGCAGGTGTCTATCTTTCTCTCCCCTCTCTGTCTTCCCCTCCTTTCTACATTACTCTCTGACCTATCCAACTACAATTACATCAATAACAACAATAATAATAACAACGATAAAACAAGGGAGGGAGTCCGGCGGTAGCGCAGCAGGTTAAGTGCATGTGGCGCAAAGCACAAGGACCTGGGTAAGGATCCTGGTTCGAGTCCCAGGCTCCCCACCTGCAGGGGAGTCGCTTCACAAGCGGTGAAGCAGGTCTGTAGGTGTCTATCTTTCTCTCCCCCTCTCGGTCTTCCCCTCCTCTCTCCATTTCTCTCTGTCCTATCGAACTACAATGACATTAATAACAACAATAACTACAACAATAAAACAACAAGGGCAACAAAAGGGAAAATAAATAAATAAATAGGACAACAAAGGGGAGCATGTATTCATAGTGCAGGCACCAAGCCCCAGCAATAACCCTGGAGGCAAAAAAAGAAAAAATAAATAAACAAATAAATATTTTAAAAAGAGAAGAAAAAAAGGAGACACTGAGAAAAATCATAGGATAAGAGGTGTACAACTCTACACAGTTCCTACCACCAGAACTCCGTATCCCATCCCCCCTGGGAGTATGGATCCAGGGTCATTATGGGGTGCAGAAGGTGGAAGGTCTGCCTTCTGTAATTGCTTCCCCACTGAACGTGGGTGTCTTCCTTTTTAAAAAAAAAAAAAAAAAAAAAAAAAAAAGATCCAAGTGAGCCAGGATATTGGCCCTCAGACTTTTTCCATAAAGGCCATACATGAAATGTTGTTGGGATGATGAGCTATGCAGTCACTATGGCAACTATTACACTAAGCTATTACAATGGGAACGCACTCATTAAGGATATGTGAACAAACAGGCACAACTGTGTCCCAATAAAACTTTATTTGTGGGGAGTCGAGCAGTAGTACAACGGGTTAAGCACACAAAGCATAAGGATCCTGGTTCGAGCCCCCAGCTCCCCTACCTGCAGGGGAGTCACTTCACAGACGGTGAAGCACGTCTGCAGGTGTCTGTCTTTCTCTCCCCCTCTCGGTCTTCCCCTCCTCTCTCCATTTCTCTCTGTCCTATCCAACAATGATGACAACAATAATAATTACAACAATAAAACAACAAGGACAACAAAAGGGAATAAATAATTTTTTAAAAAATTAAAAATCAGAAATTAGAAAAAAAATTATTTTGCAAAGTTGCTGGTGCTATCATAATGCCACACTGACCTCTATGGGCAGATGACCTCACTGATGTGTCCTGGAACCCCCACCTCCCCAGAGCCCTGCCTACTTGGGAAGGACAGAAACAGGCTGAGGGATGGATCCACCTGCCAACGCCCATGTCCAGTGGAGAAACAATTACAGAAGCTAGACCTCCCACCTTCTGCATCCTGTAAAGAATTTTGGGCCATACTCCCAGAGGGATAAAAAATAGGGAAGCTTCCAATGGATGGGGATGGGACACAGAACTTTGGTAGTGGGAACTATGTGGAACTGTACCCCTGTTATCTTACAATCTTGTTAATCATTATTAAATCACTAATAAGAATTTTGTTTTAAATCTTTATTGACAAAAACACGTGTCGGGTTAGATTTACACAGAACTAAGGAAGAGCTCAAATGATAACTCTCATTAGAAATTTATAGCAAATATCATTTCATTTCATTCTCCCCTTTGATACATGCTCCTCTCTCAGTGAACTCAACCCAAACTTCAACTATGCTGATTGTAGATTTATTATAACATATACATATATATACATTAGCTGTTTGTCTTTATTTACTGACTTAATAATGCAGAAAATGAAGAAAGCTCCCTGCACCTCTCATTGGATCAATCTTCACATGCCGAAACTGTCTGACCATATGATTTAAAAAGAAAACACTCAGAAAATTAAAAAAAAAACCGTAGCTAGGTGTACATAACCCAATACTAGGGTGATTTTGATCAAGTAAAAATAATAATAATAGTAATAACTACTATTATTTTCTCTAAGTATAAGGTCTCCACCTCATTAGTGAATGTTCTCTTGCAGGCATTTCCTCTGATCAAAATGATTTCCGTCTATTATAAGTCACCCCCTAAGTTTCCAACCACACACCAGGCCCAGAAATCACTGCTCTGGTTTCCTGGTGCTCAGTCCCGCTGAGTGTCTCAAGAGACGCCAAAACAGCAGTGGAGTCAAAAGTTAATTCTTCCTGCTGGGTTAATAATTAGGTAAAAACCAGTTTGAAGCAAGGGGAAATCAGTGTGTCTGGAGTTCAGAATGAATTAGTAAGGAGAGAGGCAAAATAAGGAATTAGAGACTTGGAGTCTAAGTGCCAAGCACTCCATCTTCTTTCCACCGGGTGGGAGAAGAGAGATGACAAGGAATCCCATTCATGAGCCTTAACTTACAATCAGTAAGGAATCCCCAAGCTCAGTACCAGACCCCTGTCTGTGAGCAGGCTTTTTAGTTAATCCAGATGAATCACACCACTGCTTACTAGTGAGACAGAAGCAAAAACTTAAAATTTGCTAAGTTTTAAAATGGCTTGCCCATGAACTTCTATTGGTAACCTAAATTATTTTGTACCAAGGCATTTTTTTTCCCATAATTTAACATCTCTCTTAAATTTAAATGCTATAAAAGAAACTCTCACTCTTGAGGTCAGGTGGTGGCATACCCATTTGAGTGCACGTGTTAAAATGCACAGAGACCCAGGTTGGAGCCCCTGGTCCCTGCCTGCAGGGGGAAAATTTCGTGAGTGATGAAGCAGGGCTGCAGGTTTCTCTTTGTCTCTCTTCCTCTCTATCTCCTCCCTCCCTCTTGATTTCTGACTGTCTCTATCCAGTAACTAACGATAATTTTAAAAATTGAAATTAAAAAGTTTTAATTTAATTTTTTAAAAAGAAGCTCTCTTGTTTCATTTGCTAATCTTGTTAAGATGACTACAGCCCCAAAACTATGTGCCAATCAGTATGCATATTACAATAACCAAATGGCTACCAGGTGAACAAACAAGAAGGGAAAAAATCTGATAATGTCTTCCCTTGTTGGCATAAAAACACAGCCATTTCTCAGTAGAGAGGTCCCTGCATGAGCCCATTCACGGCTCATGATTTCATCTACAGGAAAACAACCAATGGAGAAAAGGAAATTCTAGTTCTACCCATGCATCATCTTGTGTGAGGAGAATGAAACATATATCCGAAAGCTTTCAGTATAGTTAGCCCCAACCACTCTGAAGTCAATTTAAATTTCTGAAGTGTGAAAGCCACAGCTATTGGGTGATGCTGCTGGTGCCACCTGCAGCCTAATAACCTGGGAGATGAACACTGACTGCACCCTGTGACTCACTGCTCTACACTTACACAAAGAAAACCTCTCCCATCCCTGCCTGTCTACCCCTGGGACTGGGATTGAGAACTGGAGCGGCAACACCCAGAAAAACCAAGATATTTCAACAGCATGAAAAGGCCTTTGAAGCCAGAGAAGATCAGGTTTGACTTTCAGCTGCCCTCAGTAACAGCAAGAAGCATCGCCTACACCTGTTAAGCATCTGTTTCTTCACCTGCAACAAGGGTTGTTGTAGAATTAGAGGGGGAGGGGAATTCTAGGTACTTATTATAAATTAGGAATTCAATAAAGAAATGTTCTTTCCAGGAACACAAGGTCTCTGTCTAATGTGTGATTCTTTAAGCTGTCCAATCTATCCTAGTTGGTGCATCTTTTGCCCACCTCAGAACTATCACAAGAAAGACAAGATTTTAGAACATACAAGAAGAAAGAACAGAACAAGTAGCCAGAAAGGTGGCTTGGCAGGCAGAGCACAGGACTTTTATGTGTGAAGCCCTGAGCTTCATTCTCAATACTACGTATACTAAAGCAAGATTCAGCTCCATATCTCTCTCTCTCTCTCTCTGTCTCTCTCTCTCTTTCCCTCTCCCTCTCCTTCTCCCTCTCTCTCTCTCTTCCTCTCTCACATTAAATATAAATTATAAACCATATTTCCGTGAGTTTAGCAATCCACCAATGTGAAAAATCCCATAGAATTTGAATATATTTAAGATTCATACACTACCACCAAAATGCCAGCTTGTTACTAAGGGTACTGTACAAACTATGAATCTGAAAAGTATAAAAAGATTGAGAACAGGAATGAACCATGGGTGGTACAAAAGAAATGTCCCACTTCTGGGGATGGCCAGGGTAATATTAGGGGAGAAGACCACAAAAGTTTGACTTTTTCTTCTCAGGAATAAAAATAGAATGAACAGGACAGTGTTGTCTGCAGCTCAGGGAAAGATCTTATACATACTTCCTGCTGCGGCACTGGCAGGAACTGCCAGAACTGGTGGGAGAGGTGGGGGAGGAGGCGAGTAAATGAAAGGAGACTCAGAATCAGACCAGTTATTCTCCTTTGACCTCCCATTCTCCTATGCCCTCTAGGATCTTCAAAAAATTCAAAATGAACCCTCAGAACATTTGTCTTCAAAGCCTGGGATTCTTATAGAATCATTGTAGGACTATACGACATAGAATAACCAAATTAATCATAGGACTCTTAAGACATAGGACATCCAAATTCAGAGTAGGACTGTAAGACATAGGACATCCAAATTCATATTAGGACTCTTAAGACATAGGATATGGAAATTCAGAGTAGGACTCTAAGACATAGGACATGGAAATTCAGAGTAGGACTCTAAGATATAGGACATCCAAATTCAGAGTAGGACTGTAAGACATAGGACATCCAAATTCAGACTAGGACTCTTAAGACATAGGACATGGAAATTCAGAGTAGGACTCTAAGACATAGGACATCCAAATTCAGAGTAGGACTATAAGACATAGGACATCCAAATTCAGAGTTCTACTCTAAGACATAGCACATGCAAACTCATCGTAGGATTGTAAGACAATCTGTGACAAAGGTTCAGGTAGAGGTGCTGAGGCATCTTTCAGTAGTTTAATACGGTCAAGAACTATGAAAGCCAAGTAAGCAGGTGTCTTGCACACACCTCTCATAGAGAGATGAGAGCTTGTACCTATGTATCAACAACTGTACTGCAAATGATTATCCCCACCACCACAACCAATAATGTAGAAAAAGCAGGAGGAGAGGGAGAGGGAGGGGAGGGGAAGGGACGGGGTAGTAAAAATAGACACGTGGAATTACAACTGAAAAGTCTCTGCATGACCAAGGAAAATATACGTAAAACTGAAATATATACTACTGGATGGGAGAAAATAGTCATACAGTATACACCTGATAAGAGGCTAACATTCAAGATAAACAAAATCTCACAACATTCCATAACAGAAAAACAATTTGAACCAAAAAAATGGAAAGAAGAGATATGCTGGGCTAGCATGGGGATGCCTCTTCCTGGGCGCATACTCTCTAAGTTGGAGAGAAAGCGACCGGAGCCAACCTGGGCTGCTACTCACTCAGCAATGGGAGAGAGATGACCCAGGAGCAGAGCTCATGGTGGTGAGGCAATTCAATACTTTATTGATCAGAGAGTCAAGGTTTTAAGAGTCGGACCTGGAGGTGGCAAGTCAGAAACGGAAATGGCTTGACCTGGTTTGAAAAGGGGCAGAGAAAGGCAAAAAGAGCTGGGAAAGATAGGAACTTCCTTAGCAACTGTTGCAAGGGTTTAAACTGGTAGGATTAATAATACCATGCAGGCAGGGAGGGTCTTGAGGATAGAAAGAAGATAGATTAAAGGAATAGAATAGGTAGGGATCTTTCAGGCAAAACAATGATTATGTAGATAATAAGGGATCAGGCCATATATCAGGGATACAGGGTGCATTGTGAGGCAGGGAGTCTGATAAGATGGAGCAAACCTTTGGGGGTTGTGTCCGTCCTTCCTCAACTTCTCAGTAGAGAGAGAGAGAGAGAAAGAGAGACTGACAGGATGGATGTCCCCTCAAGTCAAGCCCTGCCAAGCTCAACCACATCCTCACAATTTACCGACATCTCCCCCTTTCTTTTTATCTAATGGCCATATTTAAATGGGTCAATGTCTGTAAAAGACTCCATTTCTGTCAGAGGAATAGCTGTGTAGGGGTGAACAGAAACATTTTTGGCAAAAACCTGAATGATATTGTGCAGGCATTTTTAAAAGAACTGGAATAAGACAGGGAGCGACAAGTAGGAGAGCAGCAAGAGCCAGTGTGAGGCTGAGGGGAGGCCTGGTGGGCTGAGAGGCCTGCCTGATAGGCGGAGAGAGGTGATCTGGCATTGCAGAGTCCAGAGACAGCTGGATGCAAAGTCCATGGACTACTACAGTCAGTCCTCAAGAAGTCCAGCAGTGTCCAAGAGCTCCACCAGCAAGTCTGATAGAAGTGTCAGTCCAATGCCAAGGACCAGAGGAAGAGATACCACACATCTTATCTTAGTGGGGAAGGACAGCCACTGAAATTTTACTTCTCTGTAGAGAGTGAGTTGAAACCACCAAAAGGTGACAGGTGAAGCAGAAGCAGGAAGGGCAGACAGTGATGGGAGAGGGAAGGGCAGTAGGAAAGTTTTGTCATTGGACTCTGTGAATTAGGTTCTTCAGATTGTACAAAGTCACATCGGGGGCCATTGTAGTCATGCCATCTTGTGGCAATGTCAGAGGGCAGGGGTCCAAATGGGTTTCCAGGGATTCTTGTAAAAGAAACACATGCAAATCCAAAGCACGGAATTAACCCATGTGTCCCATGACAGATGAATGAGCTAAGGAATTACAGTATATATACACTGTGTCAGCTATGAAGAAAGATGAAATCTTGGTCTTTGCAACAACATATCAACAGATGGTACTGAGTGGAATCATGTTGAGGGAATTAACTCAAAAGGAGGACAGATACCCCATGATATCACGTACATGCAATATACAGAGAAGCAAAGTGAAAGAATAAGATCAATAGGAAATAAGCCCTTGGACTCTGACTACAGAACTGAGATCACCAGAATGGAAAGGGACAGGGTGGTGGGGCTAGGAGGGCTGCAGGGGCTAAAAGGATCCACAGGACTTTGGTGGAGAATTATTGGTGATTTGGTTATGGGGTAGTGTACTAGCATACACCAGGAAACATTACGAAATTGGACCTCTAAAACATACAGCTTTATAAGTTAATGTTACCTCCATAAGAACTTTTTTTAAAAAGTAAACAATTCTGTCTAAGATAAGTGAGATTAGAAATAGATTTTTCAGCCCCAGTCAAGTCTTCAGTTTGGTCTGATCACAGCCTGACTGCACCCTCACGAGGAGTCCTGGGACCAAAGTATCCATCTAAGCACCTCCCAATTTCTGACCCTCACAGTCCCTGTGAAATAATGAATGTTCCCGGTTTAATTTACTAAATATTAGGGTCATTTACACAGAAAGAGATAACTAATGGGGCCTGGGTGATGGCGCACCTGGTTTGGCACGCTTATTACAATGCGCAGGGACCAGGGTTCGAGCCCTGGGTCCCCACATGCGGGGGAGAGCTTTGCAAGTAGTGAAGCAGTGTTACAGGTGTCTCTCTGTCTCTCTCCCTCTCTATCATCTCCTTCATTCTCGATTTCTGGTTGTCTCTATCTGATAAAAAAAGATTTAAAAAATTAAGAGATAACTAACACAATAAATTGCATAAGTCATATACCTGAAATACAAAGGTATGTCTGCTTCCTCGACCAATGTCCTTAGTTTTGCACTTGATAACTAATGGGATCTGTTATTATTTTGAAGTAAACAAATATAATCAAGCTAGCTCAAGTAAAGTAGGGTTCAGGAAGAAAGAACCAGGGAAATCACAGACCTGAAAGAATAGGGAACAAAGTACAAAGTCCTGCAACAAGAAAGAATGCCTAACAACTTAATATCTCATTTAAAAAAAAAAAAGAAGAGATTAGCTAATGCTGGAAGGAATATATAAACCTCTGGGGATTCTGGGAACTTGAGAATATCAGGTATATTTTGGAAAACACTCAAAAAAAAGTATAGCAAGAAACCATCAGATATTCCAGTTTTTTTCAGGTATGTCTTAGGGGGGAGAGTAGAATCATGGCCAAGGCAGCATGGCTAAAATTCAAGGGAAAAAAGCAGCCACTATGCCGGCTGCCAAGACCAGATAAATCCAAACAAACTATATAAGAGAAAAAGCACAGAGAAGCTAGACAAGAAACAGAGAGGGAGAGGACACAAAAGCAGGAAAAAACACTAAATTCTGTGCTTCAACTAGGTGCCTATCTCAGACCCCTGAGTCATCAATGAGAGGGTCATGTGGAAAGCAGTTAGCAGTTACAGTTAAGGACCTGAACTCGGGCCTGGAATTCCACTCACATCAAGCATCACAACTTTCAGCTTAAGTCAAAGCTAGTCAATTTCCCATGAGAGCAAAGTATTTATACACTTTAGAGTAATGTATCAAAATCCAAGCATCTGTACAATATAACAGTCACAGGAGTCAGGTGGTAGCTTAGCGGGTTAAGTACACGTGGCACAAAAGGCAAGGACTGGCATAAGGATCCTGGTTCGAGCCCCAGGCTCCCCACTGCAGGGGAGTCGCTTCACAGGTGGTGAAGCAGGTTTGCAGGTGTCTATCTTTCTCTCTCCCTCTCTGTCTCCTCCTCCTATCCAACAATGACAACATCAATAACAACAACAATAATAACTACAACAATGAAATATCAAGGGCAACAAAAGGGAATAAATAAAATTTAAAAAACAATATAACATTCACAACATCTAGGCTATGAAGTAAAAAGTACTCAAAATGAAAATGAAACTCAGCCTTATGAAAAATAATTAAGAATTTTAAAAAGCATAATATATATGCTAACCTCAATATGGCAAGTACACTAGAATTATGAGGAAATTATTTGAAAATAGTTACTATCAGATCCAGTTATGAAGAAAATGCACACATGATGAATGATGAGCAATAGGAAAACATTTTAATTATGCAAATGGAAATTTTAGAACTGAAAAACAGAGCGTCTAAAATTTAAAAATGAATGAATGACCCCAGTAACAAGATAGATGAGAAGAATGGAATAGTTCATGGAGTTGAAGATGAATCAGCAGCAACACCCAGTTCAGATAAGAGACAGAGAAAATTAAATGAACAGAATCTCAGGGATTTATGAAACCATTTCAAAATACCGTACCAAAAAAAAAAAACTGAACAAAAAAACCGCTAACAGAAACAATACTAACATTTTGAAATAAATAAATGTATAGATTCAGGAAGCTCTAGAATCTCAGACTATATATATATATATATGAAGAAATCTATGACATGATATATCTATAGTGAAGAAGCTAAACAGGAAAAAAAAAAAGACAAAAGCTTGAAAGCAATTAAGGGGAAATATCACATGACATGTAAGAAAACTATGAGAAAAATCATCATAAATGTTTCAGTAGAAACCATAGAGGCCAATAAAAAGCAAATTGTCTTTAAGTATTAAAAGAAAATAACTTCCATCCAGGATTCTAAGATCAACAAAATATCTTTTGAGGGGGAAAAGGGGGAGGTGGAATAAAAACATTTTTAGATCATGAAAAACCAGAAAACTGTACTAAAATGATGTCACAAGAATTAAAATTTTAAAAGTCCATCAGGGTGAGGGAAAGGATACCAGAGGGGAACTTGGAATCTCAGGAATGAATGAGGACTGTCCAAGGTAAACAGTCAATAAAAACATCACCCTCCAAAAAAAATAAATAAAAACATCCCCAACTTGGGAAGATTCAGCTGACAATTTCAGGCTTTCTGACATCTAGATCAACTGTCAGCTGTCTAGGCTAATGGCTAGAAGCCCATATAACCGTCCTGTTTTTTCACTTTCAGTACATTATTCAATACATTTTATCAGCTTTACTTTAACTATGTTAATCTAAGTTTTCTGAGCATATTAAGGCAGACTAGGCTAAGCTATGATGCTTGGTAGGGTCAGTATACTAAGTGAATTTTGATAAGTGAATAAATGATCCTGGTTCAAGCCCCTGGCTCCCCACCTGCCAGGGGGGTCATTTCACAAGCGGTGAAGCAAGTCTGCAGGTGTCTGTCTTTCTCTCCCCCTCTCTCTATCCCCCACCTCTCAATTTCCCTCTATTCTATCCAATAAAAATGGGAAAAAATGACCTCCAGGATTCAGAGTGCTGACACTGAGCCCCAGCAATAACACCAGAGACAAAATAAATAAATAAATAAAATTACAGTCAGATATAAATAAACAAACTTAAACATAACAAAATTTCTTGCTGTTATATAATACCATATAGATTGTGGAAGTTAGGAACACATGAAGAAAACATTTTAATGCAAAAGAGTATAAAGTGAAACTAATAACGATACTGAAATAGAAGTCAAAGTATTAAAATAATCCAAAATAAGGAGAGGCAGAAATAAAAGGAAATAAACCCTGCACAAAGAGTAAGATGCCAGACCTAACCCAACATTGAAATGATACTAAGCTTGTTCTTTGTTGACTAAAAGATTAAACTATCAATCAGTAACAACAGAAAGAAGCAGCGTGGGTATGACAACAGAGAAGGTTGTGAATAAAAATGAAAGCATTTTAAAGAAGAGAGCAATCGTAACAGAACTACAATGATGACAAATGCTTGGAAATTAGCAACAAATTTCCCAGTAATTCATGAAAAAGAAGTCACAGAAAGATCAGAAACTTCTGAAACTGACTGATCATGAGAGCACAACATACAAATGTACTGGGGTGGCCGGAAATGTCATAATGCTTTTCTGCAGAGATGAACACACATCATGACTTTTCTAAGGACTCAATACAGAGTACTGCTAAAAGGGTGGTTTGAAGAGATAGTGTGGCCTTACGCACACCTGTTATGAAAAGGAAAGATCAATAATTCATGACCTCTGGAAGCTAGGAAGAGGAGAGCAAAGTCAATTCAAAAACAGAAAGAGAAGAAAAAATAAGACAAAAAATGAAAGTAAATACTAAATATAGCTATTAATAAAGCCAAGCTTTTTCTTTAATAAAAATCACAATTCCTGGACTCCTAATTAGGCTGAGCTATAAGTAAAGTGAAATAGGATAGAAGATATATGAAACCACTACTAAGTCTAAAAAACAAGGAATTATAACTACAGATACTACCAGTGTTAAAATGAGAAGAAGAAAAAAAAGCTAGTTTTCAGGTTAAAAAAAATAAATAACAACTTAAATGAATGCCTTGAAAGCAAACAAAGCACAGTCAAGAAGAAATAGATAGCTTATTAATAACTTAATAGGCAGCTATTAGAGAAATGAAATCCTTCCATGAAGTTTCTTGTTAAGAACCCTTGGAGAGAGAAAAATAACAAGTGAGGCCGATCTGTCTCTACCAACACAGTCTCTACCAATGCGAGTTCTGCACAAACTCCTCCAGAAAGCAGAATATTATCCTGATCCGAATCCAAGCTAAGCTATTTGACTTACTTTCCTCATAGTTCTAGCGTCATGAACACAGATGCATAAGCTCTGAACCAATCTGTAGCAAATCAGAACAGTATCAAAAGAACATGTCAGAGCCAGATGAGGTCGAAGCTCATGATGCAAGATTGCTTTAACTTTTAAAAATAAACCAGTGTCACATGGGGGGGGGGCGTAGATTGCATAACGGTTATGCAAAGAGACTCTCTTGCCTGAGGTTCTAAAGTACCAGGTTTAATCCCCTGCACCACCAAAAGCTAGACCTGAACAATACTATGGTAAAAAAAAAAAAATTAAAGTTAAAAAAAAGAAGAAGTAAAAAAATAAACTGGTGGAATTGGCATCTTACACCAAAGTAAAAGAGCGGGGGAGGGGGGGGGAATACTGGTCCAAAAAGGATGACAGAGGACCTAGTGGGGGTTGTATTGTTATATGGAAAACTGGGAAATGTTATGCATGTGCAAACTATTGTATTTACTGTCAAATGTAAAACATGACTTCCCCAATAAAGAAATTTAAAAAATAATAAATAATTTAAAAAATAAATAGGGAGTCAGGCGGTAGCGCAGTGGTTAAGCGCAGGTGGCGCAAAGCACAAGGACCTGCAAAAGGATCCCAGTTCAAGACCCCAGCTACCCACCTGCAGGGGAGTCTCTTCATAGGTGGTGAAGCAGGTCTGCAGGTGTCTTTCTCTCTCCCTCTCTGTCTTCCCCTCCTCTCTCCATTTCTCTCTGTCCTATCCAACAATGAAGACATCAATAAAAACAATAATAACTATAACAATAAAACAACAAGGGCAATAACAAAGGGAAAATGAATAAGTAAATATTTTTTTATATTTATTTTATTTATTTTTTCCCTTTTGTTGCCCTTGTTGTTTTTTATTGTTGTAGTTATTTGCCGGGATAGCCTGAGGGGGCTTCTTCCCAAGCTAGTGCTCTCTGGGTTGGAGAGAACTCAACTGGAGCCGATCTAGGCTGCTGCATGGGAGAGGGATCAGGAACTCGGGCCGCACTAACTTCGCAGGAGATACACTCTGGAACTCTCAGAGCCGGAAAGCAATTTCCAAGTGTCTTTAATCAGAAGAGCAGCTGTTTTTATACTCTCCAAGTAGGGTGGAAACAGGATGTGATATAGAGAGGGTGGAGAGAAAAGTGACTGGTGAAAATCAGAGTGTGACAAGGAGGGGGCGGAGCAGGCAAGAATCCTATCACTGAACCACCAATGCCCTGGAGGGAGTGCTTTATGTAAATGTAAAAGTGATTTATGTAAATAGACCAGAGCTTTGAATGGGATTAAATCTATCCCTATATAGGCATATGGTTAAGCAGAAGCCAGGGGGAGCTGGCATACTATCCAACAGTTATTATTGTTGTTGTTGTTGTTGGATAGGACAGAGAGAAATGGAGAGAGGAGGGGAAGACAGAGGGGGGGAGAGAAAGACAGACACCTGCAGACCTGCTTCACCGCCTGTGAAGCGACTCCCCTGCAGGTGGGGAGCCGGGGTTCGAACAGGGATCCTTACGCCGGTCTTTGTGCTTTGCGCCACCTGCGCTTAGCCTGCTGCACTACAGCCCGACTCCCATAAGTAAATATTTTTAATAATTAAAATAAATAAATAAACAAAGCGCCAGTGTCTCAAAGCGCGAGGACTGGACTGGTAAGGATCCTGGTTCGCCGCCAGCTCCCCACATGGCACTCGTGAGCTCGCTTCACAAGCGGTGAAGCAGGTCTGCAAATGTCTATCTTTCTCTCCCTTTTCTGTCTTCCTTTCCTCTCTCGGTTTCTCTCTGTCCTATCCAACAACAATGACAGCAGTAACAACAGCAATAATAATAATAACAACAACGATAAACAAGGGCAACAAAAGGGGGAAAAATAGGCTTCAGGAGCAGTGGATTCGCAGTACAGGCACCAAGCCCCAGCAATAACCCTGGAGTTAAAATAAATAAATAAACTAATGTACTATAATCCATTCTATCAACATAGAAAATGAGTATGGCAGAGCTGGGCAGAGGGATGGAGAATACCCTCTGAAAGATAAGTTATGTATGGTGAAAGTGAACATGTGGAAAAGAACATCAAGGGAAAACATATAGCTCCGACATCAAGTAGAAAACTGATGAATGTTTTTCCCTTAAGATCAAGAAGAATGGAAGGATGGTTACTAGTAGCAATTCCATTCAAGGCCCGTGGTGCCAGCTAGCAGCAACAGTAAATTAAGAAAAATTAAAAGTCATCAAAGTTACTATGCGAGAAGTGAAACTGCTTTAGACTATCTTATCAAAACTAGAAAATGGGTAAAGAAGAATAGGATTGTGAAAAAGGTTCACTTCCTTATGTAAGAGAAGTTAAAAAGATATTTTTTATTTGTAGAGCAAAGGCCATAGAAATGGACGTACTAAACATAGAAGTAAATCAATGTTATTATTTTTTTTTCTTTATTTACTTACTGAATAGAGACATCCAGAAATGGAGAGGGAAAGGGAAGAGAGAGAGACCTGCAGCACTATTCCACCACTCATAAATCTTTTCCCCTGCAGGCGGGGACCAGGGGCTCAAACCCCAGGTCCTTGTGCATCGTAACTAGTACGCTCAACCAGGTGCACCACCACCTGGCCCCTGAATGTTTTTATTTTTATTTATTTATTTTATACCAGAGCCCTGATCAGCTCTGGCTTATTGTAGTGCATGGAGCTGAACATGGGACTCAAGCATGAAAGACTTTTGCATAACCACTAGGCTATCTCCCTAGCCTGGAAATCAATGTTTATAGAGCAAAAATTATAAACCGGAAAAACAAATATAAGAACTAGTGATCGAAATCATCATCATTTATCACAATAGTCTTAGTAATAGTCTAAGTATATCTCATTTAGACTTCTTATATTACAAGACTCTTACTATAAGGTTTGCAAGCCCTATGCTTCACAAGAAAAATATATGACACGTCTGTGTTTCTAGCGAGAGCATTCACGAAAAACATTATTAACAAAGAACAAAAAAAGTTGGTCAAAATTTAAAAAAATAAGTAAATAAAAACAGGACCAGGTAGATGGCACAGCTGTGAGGCACAAAGACGTGCTTGCAGGAGAATTCACAGGCTCCATGCAGGAGCATCAACAGCCAGAGCTGAATGGATTTCTGTAAATGAATAAAGCATTCATTTTATAAAGTAATAAATCATACATGTACACAGAGAGGGAAGAGTGGAAGTGACAACACTGTTGTCTGAAAACTAGAAATAAGGCCAAAAATCCAAGGTAATAGAAAAGGTTTAGTTATACAAACAGTGGTCATACATCTTTATTGAAGACAATACAAAGAGTGGTCGTACATCTTTATTGAAGACAATAATTAGCGACCTAGAGGTGCTGAAAAAAAATCACACGCAGAAATATCTCATGTTTAAAAACACATGAAAAGTGCAAGAAATACAGATTCACTGGTTTACAAATGCTTAATCTGTGAAAGAACCGAAAGGAGCCATCTACCTCTCAGCGATGAAGAAGGGGGAGGCTCCAAAGGGAGGGTATTTACTCCTTTTACGCAGAGCAGAGCTCTCCCCTGCCACCAGCACATCAAGTCATCAACGGCATGAGATGATAACAGAAGACGGGACTGAAAGAACCCAGAAGAAAAAAAGACCCACACAAGAGACACACTAGGAATCAGAAGGGATTAAATAAGGGCCTCTGGCTTTTCAAACAAACACCTCTGGTTTATTAGACTCTTCCCCCCTGTACCACCCCCCAGTTTTATAAATTTCCTTAAAAGGAGCAACAGGAGCAGAGCCTGAGGAGCAGTAAGTCCCTCCAATTACCCCTCCCCCATCACCAGGGGGACAGGGGGGCAGAAGTCACCCTTCAGCTCCTCCCAGCACCCCATTCTGGTCCTGTACTTGTCACAGTCTAATGTCTTCGACATTCCTGAGGGACCCCAAATCCTCAGACTCAAACATACTCTAACAAACCCATTTTGTAAAGCTGGGTGCACCCCTTTACCATAGGATATACAAAAAGGATTGAACTACAGTTCTTTCATATATATATATATATATATATATATATATATATATATATATATATATTTCTTTGACTTTTCTATTATTATTTTTACTTACTGGATAGAGACAGCCAGAAGTCAAGAGAGTAGCAGGAAACTGACACAGAGAAACACCTGAAGCCCTGCTTCACCAATCACAAGACTTTCTCCCTGCAGGTGAGGACCAGGGACTTGAACCCCTATCCTTAAGCATTGTAATATGTGCCCTCAATCAGATGCACCACCACTTGGCCCCTAAACTAGATTTCTCTCTTTTTAAAAAATTTTATTTATAAAATAAAATATCGACAAGACCATAGGATAACTGTGTAGGTACAACTCCACACAGTTCCCACCACCAGAGTTCTGCATCTCCTCCCCTCCATTGGAAGCTTTCCTATTCTTTATGCCTCTAAAATTCTTTTCTTTTCTTTTTTTATTATCTTTATTCATTGGATAGAGACAGTCAGAAATCTAGAGGGAAAGGGGGATAGAGAAGGAGAGAGGCAGAGAGATGCCTGAAGCCTTGCTTTGCGACTCACAAAGCTTACTCTTGCAGGTGGGGGACTAAAGCTCTTTTCTCAAAGACAAGTGTTTAAAGGTCAAAATATTATTCCTTTCATATTACTACTAGATAAAATGTTTAAAAAAACATTTTGGGGGTCGAACAGTAGCACAGTCACATAGCACAAAGCGCAAGGACCAGTGTAAGAATACTGGTTCGAGCTCTGGCTCCCCACCTGCAGGGGAGTCACTTCACAAATGGTGAAGCAAGTGTCTGTCTTTCTCTCCCTCTCTCAGTCTTCCCCTCCTCTCTCCATTTCTCTCTGTCCTATCCAACAACAACGACATCAATAACAACAATAATAATAATAATCACAACAACGATAAAACAACAAGAGCAACAGGAAGGGAAAAAACAAAAGTCTCCAGGAGAAGTGGATTCATAGTGCAGGCACTGAACCCCAGCAATAGCCCTGGAGGCAAAAAAAAAACATTTAAATAATTATAGAAAAAGATCTGATTATTGTGAAAACCCAAGAGTCCCAAAAGTGATCAATTATATAAAGCATGTTCTCTAATGACAATGACAAGCATTAAAATTAATATAATATGTATATAAAAAACAGTTCTTCTGGAATGTTCAAGTCCTGTCTTAGTCACTGACTTAAAAGAATAATCCAAATTAGGGCTAGAAGGTAGATAGCATAATGGTTATGGTAAGATATTCTCATGCCTGAGGCTCCTAAGCCCCAGGTTCAATCCCCCACAAGACCATCAGCCAGAAGAGTGCTGGGAAAAAAAAATCCAAATTAGGAAGTAGGGACAGTGCACATAATACATAACAGAAATCTATGCAATGTATCCCAATCTATGATCAGAGCCAGATTCAGAATCTTAAAATTATATTAATCAAGAGAGAATGAGCATAGGGCCAGGCAGTGGTGCACACAGTTTAAAAACGCAAAACAGTCAACACCAATGCTCAGCAGGGAAGCAATTACAGAAGCCAGACCTTCCACCTTCTGCAACCCAAGATGACCCTGGGTCCATACTCCCAAAGGGATAAAGAATAGGAAAGCTGTCAGGGGAGGGGATGGGGTATGGAGTCCTGGTGGTGGGAATTTTGCGAAGCTGTACTCCTCTTATCCTATGGTTTTTGTCAGTGTTGCCTTTTTATAAATAAAAAAATTTTTTTAATTTAAATGTATATAAAAAAAGAACCCAAATCAGGATGTTTAAGACCCCTTTTCAAGCTCCCACTCCCCACCTGCAGGGGAGACACTTCAAGTGCCTACTGGGAAGACATTTCTGTAGGCCTACAGGTATCTACCTTTCTCTCTCCTTCCGTATCTCCTCTTCCCCTCTCAATTTCTCTCTATCCTACCCAGTGAAAACTAGAAAGAAAAAATAAATGATTTTAAAAAGAATAAAAATAAAACAAATTAATATTTAGCAAAATAAATTATAAAGAATTGTAATAGGGTCCACGTGGTTACACACCCAGTGCACATAGTACTAAGCGTTAAGGACCCTGGTTCGATCCTCAGTTCCCTACTGCAGTGGAGACACTTCCCAAGGGCTGCAGGTGACTCTCTGTCTCTCTCCCTCTTTATCTCCTCCTCCCTTCTCAATTTCTCTCTGTCCTATCCAATAAAATAGGAGAAAAAGCAAGCCGCCAGGAACAATGGATTCATAGGGTTGTCACTCAGCTCTAGCAATAACCCTAGAGACAAATAAATAAATAGTAATACAACTCTAAGAATAGCAGAAGGAAAGGAAAGAAAATTAAGGGACCAGAGAGAGTTAGACCCAGGTTCAAACCTTATTGTCAGAGCACAGGAAGAAACCCCAAAGCTGTGACATCTCTCACTCTGTATTTATTTATATTTATATCTGTATTTACATCCATATTTAAATTTATTTATTTTAAGATTTTATTTATTCATTTATTACTGGATATAGAGAGAGAAATTGAGAGGGGAGAGGAAGAGAGACAGAGAGACTCCTGCAGCTTTCCTTCACCACGTGTGAAGCTTTCCCCCTTCAGGTGGGGACCTGGGGCTTGAACCTGGATCCTTGTGCACTGCAATGTGAGTGCTCAATCAGGTGTGCCACTGCCTGGTCCCCATTTATATCTATATCTATATTTAAATTTATATTCAACCCAGGAGCAGTAAAATCACACATGGGCAAGACCCTGGCTCAGCAAAAATCAGAAAAATACAAAAGATTTTAAGGTACTATCTAGAGGGCAAGGATAGACAGCACAATGACTGTGCAAAATGACTCTCATGCCTGAGGCTCCAGAGCCCCAGGTTCAATCTCCCATACCACTATAAGCCAGAGCTGAACAGAGCTCTGGTATAAAAAAAAAAATACTATTTAGATACTGAAAAGAATCATAATAAAGAGTAATTTGCACTACCACAGGGTAAGGAATACTCTAAAGATAAAATAATTAGACTTATGGACCTAAAGGCTGGAATAGTGCAGATGAAGTGTTGGGGGGTACTCACTGCAGACTATTGTGTACTTCTGCTTTCAGGTATGTATTTTGCCCTAGTTTATGGATATGTGTGAACATATGCTCTATCTCAGGGGACCTGGACTATATCTAGGTTTTGGGACTTTGTTAGGAACTGAACCACCTGGAATGGAATTAGAGAATACCATGAAAGGAAAGGTCTCACCCAAGTAATGAAGCTGAAGGGTTGTTATTCCACATCTGAAGTCTCTGGACACAGTCTGAAGTGAAGCATGAGGGAAAGAGAGAGACAGACTGGGAGTATGGATCCACCAGTCAATGCCCATGTTCAGCGGGGAAGCAATTACAGAAGCCAGACCTTCCACCTTCTGCAACCCATAATGAGGCTGGGTCCATACTCCCAGAGGGATAAAGAATAGGAAAGCTATCAGGGGAGGGGGTGGGATATAGAGATCTGGTGGTGGGAATTGTGTGGAGTTGTACCCCTCCTATGCTACCGTTTTGTTAATGCCTCCTTTTTAAAATAATAATAAAATAATAATAATAATTAGACTTGTATGTGATCAATCTTGGATATAACAACAAATAAAATGATGGAAATGTCAGGTCCAATGTATGTGCATACTGGATATTTAACTAAGTTTTCTATTCAAATCAATGGAGACAGCTAAATATTTAATATTATGTTTGGGGATGTACTTATTTAATATGAAAACCTTATAAATTCATGCATGTAACCTGTCTCCGTTTGAGATTTCAATATAATCTCAATCAAAAGCTGAAACAAAGGCTTATAAAAATTTGTCAAAATTCTAAATATAAAGCTAGTAGAAATAACTAAATATTTTGGAGAAAGAAAACATGAGAAACAGCCCCTGTCAGTCATAAATTTATTACGGTAAAACATATTCTAAAGCAACCATAATCAAAACAGTGTAACACTGTCTTAATGATCAAAAATATATATATTCCAAAAGTAAAACTACTATGTAACAGTTAGTTAATAATAGCATTATAAATAAATAGGAATTACCCAGATTTGGATGGGGGTGTTCCAGTTAGATTTGTTTTTTATCACCAAACATATATGACTCTTCCATTCCCAGTGGGGTGTTTGTTGTTGTTTTGTTTCTTAATAGAGTAGGGGAGGGAAAGAAGAGACACTATTACACCACTGCTCACCACCATGCTGGTCTGGGGCTTGAATGGGCTCCTTTGCCTTGGTGAAGTATGAATCCTGCTGGGTATGTCCTCTCCTATCCCCCAGTCAGATATTTATATATTGACTTATGTAATTTATAGAATGACTTATGTAGAAATCAAATCCAGAACTAAAAGGGAGGAAGTCGGAAAATGTAAAATAAAATATACTTGGGCAGGGTAGATAGCATAATGGTGATGCAAAGAGTCTCTCATGCCTGAGGCTCTGAAGTCCCAAGTTCAATCCCTTGCACAATCATAAATCAGAGCTGATCAGTACTCTGGTGAAATAAAATAAAATAAAACAAAACAAAATAAAATAAAATAAAATAAAACAAAATAAAATATACTTGTTTATATGCCTGCTTTCGGCTTAGGGGAAAAAAAAACATTCAGATTCATGGCCTCACAAATGTGCATTTCACCACTCAATGCCATTTTTTTCATTCAGATAGAGAAACAGAGCAGGCATAGACAGCATGGTGGTTATGCAGAGAGGTTTTCATGCCTGAGGGTCTCATGCCTGAAGTCCCAGATTGAATACCCTGTACCACCATAAAAGCCAGAGCTGATCAGTGCTCTGGGGAAAAAAAAAAAAAAAAAAAAAAAAAAGGAGGGGGAAGAGAGAGAGAAACAGAGGGACAGATACTAAGAAACAGAACACAATATCGAAGCTTTCTCCTGTGCCATGAAACCTTCCATGAGGCACCAGGGTTGGTGCCTACACTGAGCACGTAGCAAAGCAAACACTGCACCCAGTGAACCATCTCCCTGGTCTTGAGAAATAACTTTATGTGTTTCTCACAAGGGCAACCAAGAAAGCCTCCAGAGACATTGGGATACAATAACCTGTCTAAGAATTAAAATTTTACATGTGTATCTCTTAAAAGCAGAAATCAAATTAAATGTAAAATATGAAAGCAGAAAAGAGTGACTATGCTTAATAAGCATGAGTTCTTATCAATATAAAAGTACTTGCCCAACAAAGACATAGACAAAAGGTACAAACAGCAAACAAAAAATAAAAACTAGTTATTCACAAAGACACTAAAGCGCAACCACAAAGAATGAAAGAAATATAAATTTAAAGAAAGAAAACATCTGTTCTCACTATTCAATTTGGCACCATTCCCTTCCTAGCACTAGCTGCAACCTAAGATGACTCATTTATCTCTTTATTATCTGTCACTCCCTACTAAACAGTACATCCCTTAAGGGCATTGCCCATCCTTTTTTTTCCTATTTTTTATTAGTGATTTAATGATTATAAGATCACAGGGGTACAATTCCACACAGTCCCCACCACCAGAGTTCTGTATCCCCTCCCCTCCTCTGGGAAAATAGGTCAAAATTCTTTATGGGGAGCAGAAGGTGGAAGGTCTGGCTTCTGTAATTGCTTCTCTGCTGGACATGGATGTTGGCAGGTGGATCCATAACCCCAGCCTGTTTCTTTTTTCTTTTTCTTTTTTTATCCTATGTGCCATATGTGTTAACTCACTGAAAGCTGAAGCCTATCATTGTTTTTTTTTTTTTTAGAAAGTTCTATATTCACTTTCCGAGAGATGGGCAGTAGCTCAGCGGGTGGCGCAAAGCACAAGGACCAGTGTAAGGATCCAGGTTCGAGCCCCCGGCTCCCCACCTGCAGGGGAGCCGCTTTACAGGCAGTGAAGCAGGTCTGTAGGTGTCTGTCTTTCTCTCCCCCTCTCTGTCTTCCCCTCTTCTCTCCATTTCTCTCTGTCCTATCCAACAATGACAACATCGATAACAACAATAATAACTACAATAATAAAACAAGAGCAACAAAAGGGAATAAGTAAATAAATAAATAAAAAGATTCACTTTCCCTCATCTATTGACTGAATGTTAATAGTGTTTTCAAGTGTTCTTTTAGCGAAATACTGATTATTACTCACTTTATATAGAACAAGAAATAGAGATTAAGAAAAACTAACATTTTACATGGATAAAATTAGAGAGACAGAATTCTCTGTCATTTCATAGTTTTCTAGATTGTGTTTCCTCTCATGTCCTGAGTAAACCATTAGATTGTTGTGTAACTTGCACTAAAGCTCATTTATTTAAACATATTTGGTAGATTTGAATTCTCTGGTATTCGTTCAGTTCATTGTGGAGCATAAATTGCCCTACCTTTAGGCTTTGCACGTCTTTAGATTGAATCCTGTCTCCTTTTGATGGTCCCAGAAAGGTCTATGATGGCAAAACATTCCAAGTTTACTTTGTGCGTTTCCAACGTGACATGTGAATCAGCCATTTCTTCATAAAACCCTCATTCTCCTTAGTGAGGAGAAACAATTGAAGCCTACATTCCAATGCAAGAAATGTTTTCTTTTGCCCCTATTTCTAATACAAATTTTTGAATGTAGCTTAGAAGAAAATAAACATTGAGAGAACAATCAATTGATCAAAAAGAGGATAAAATAACTAACTAGTTGATCTTGATTTCCATTTGAAGTCCAGAACTTTTCCCCCCTTCCATTTCATTCTTGTTTTGGCCTGTCTCTATCTTTCCCTGATGGGATAGCATTGCCCAACTTTTTTTACAGCTGTGTCCTCAGCATGTAATCCACTGCCAAACATACGATGTACAACATCTCCCAGTTTCTGGTTGTCTTCTTGTTTGTTTTATTTTAATTTATGACACTGTGTAAAAGCTTTCACTTGACGTAGTTGTATCATACATTGACAAAACCGTAATATAAGAGAGGTACAGCTTCACACAATTCCCTGGTGAGTATTAATTCTTATGCTAACAGTGCTCCTGGCTTCTGTGTTCTTTTTTCAAAATTTTTATTAGTAATTTAATTATTATTAACAAGCCTGTGAGAGAGCAAGGGTACAATTCCACACAATTCCCACCACCAGAGTTCCATGTCCCATCTCCTCCATCAGAAACTTCCCTGTTCTTTATCCCTCTGAGATTATGGACCAAAGATCTTCATGGGTAGCAGAAGGTGGAAGGTCTGGTTTCTGTAATTGTTTCTCCACTGGACATGAATATGTATTCTCACACTAACAGCAGTCCTGGCTTCCTCATTCTTATAAGGTTACTTATTGGGCTTGGAGGTAGCAAGCCTGGATGAACTTCTAATGCTTCAAGTCATTCCCTGGATCTCCTGTCCATCATCAACAAAATGAGGAACTGTTCACTTTGCAGACTTGAAAATCAGTAATACTGGGGGGGAGTTAGGAAGATGGCGGACTGAGAAGTCGCTAACAGCGAGTGCTCTGATCGCATCGTCGGCAACGGTAGGATTTTCTGCCTTTAGCAGGCCAGTCAATAAGGGGTGACACCAAAGAAGTGCTTACAATTTAATTTGGGTTAAGAATTAGAGTAAAGGTGACACGGACTAGCGGGGCTCCAGAATACCCAGGCGGCGCCGGGCAAGGCGAGTGCGCCGGGCATTGTCCTCCGCCAGCCCAGGAAGGCGGCTCCTCCTCCACTGGTTGCAGAGCGCGGTGGGCAGAGGACCCGGAAAGAGGACTTTAGCTCGGGGGCTTCCTCTTGGGAGTCTCCAGGGTCCACCGCGACCCTGAGGGCGGATCCAAAGACTTCTTGAGTATAGCTCTCATTGGATCAAAGGACTTGGAGCTAGTTTTCATTTTTGAGAAATCCTTTAAAAAAGTCTGGAGGGGGGGGTTTCCCGGAAGATGGCGGACTGAGAAGCGGCTAGCCTTTGAGCTCCGGACACATCTCGTGTAAACAATACGATTTTCTGCCTTTAGCAGGCCAGCCAATAAGGGGCCATAGCGGTGACACCAAGGAGGTGTCTATAACTTAATTTGGGTTAAGAATTAGAGTAGGCTCTCTTCAATAAATGGTGCTGGGAAAACTGGGTTGAAACATGCAGAAGAATGAAATTGAACCACTTTATCTCACCAGAAACAAAAATCAACTCCAAATGGATCAAAGACATAGATGTCAGACCAGAAACAATCAAATACTTAGAGGAAAACATTGGAAAAACACTTTCCCACATACACCTCAAGGACATCTTTGATGAATCAAACCCAATTGCAAGGAAGACCAAAGCAGAAACAAACCAATGGGACTACATAAAATTGAAAAGCTTCTGCACATCCAAAGAAACTGTTAAACAAACAGAGAGACCCCTCACAGAATGGGAGAAGATCTTCACATGCCAGACATCAGACAAGAAACTAATCACCAAAATATATAAAGAGCTCAGCAAACTTAGCCGCAAAAAAACAAATGACCCCATCCAAAAATGGGCAGAGGAAATGAACAAAACATTCACCACAGAGGAGATCCAAAAGGCTAACAAACATATGAAAAACTGCTCTAGGTCACTGATTGTCAGAAAAATGCAAATTAAGACAACACTAAGATACCACCTCACTCCTGTAAGAATGGCATACATGATAAAGGACAGCAGCAACAAATGCTGGAGAGGATGTGGGGACAGAGGAACCCTTTTACATTGCTGGTGGGAATGTAAATTGGTACAGCCTCTGTGGAGAGCAGTCTGGAAAACTCTCAGAAGGCTAGACATGGACCTTCCATATGACCCAATAATTCCTCTCCTGGGGTTATACCCCAAGGACTCCATAACACCCAACCAAAAAGAGGTGTGTACTCCTATGTTCATAGCAGCACAATTCATAATAGCTAAAACCTGGAAGTAACCCAGGTGCCCAACAACAGATGAGTGGCTGAGAAAGCTGTGGTATATATACACAATGGAATACTATGCAGCTATCAAGAACAATGAACCCACCTTCTCTGACCCATCTTGGACAGAGCTAGAAGGAATTATGTTAAGTGAACTAAGTCAGAAAGATAAAGATGAGTATGGGATGATCCCACTCATCAACAGAAGCTGACTTAGAAGATCTGAAAGGGAAACTAAAAGCAGGATCTGATCAAATTGTAAGTAGGGCACCAAAGTAAAAACCCAGTGGTGAGGGGTAGACATGTAGCTTCCTGGGCCAGTGGGGGGTGGGAATGGGTGGGAGGGATGGGTCACAGTCCTTTGGTGGTGGGAATGGTGTTTATGTACACTCCTAGCAAAATGTAGACATATAAATCAGTAGTTAATTAATATGAGAGGGGGAAATCAATTGTATGTCTCAAAGTTTCTCAAAAGACAAACTGAATCTTTTTAATATATAGGCTATGTATTTGATATGCAGACTCTCTCAAACGCCTAGACCAAGTAGATTAGAAGCTTCCAATAGCACAGCTATATACAAGATACTGGGTACTGTACAGCAAACCATAACAAAGGGACTTTTCAAAGTTAACCCAATTAACAAATAATGTGATGATAATATTAACTATTGATTGTCTTTTTGAACCCTAAGACAGCAGGAACCTCACATCTTCACTATAGAGCCCCTACTTCCCCCAGTCCTGGAACCCTTGGATAGGGCCCACTTTCCCGTATGCATCTCCCAATCCAAACCAAATAATATTGCATCTGCCAATCACAACCTAAGCAAAGCAACGATTGCCATCTCAACATGCTTCACCTCAGACTGTATCCAGAGACTTCACGTGTGGAATGACAACCCTTCAGCTTCATTACTCGGGTGAGACCTTTCCTTTAATAGTACACTCTAATTTCATCTCAGGTAGTTCACTTTCTAACAAAGTCCCATAACCTAGATATACACCAGTTTCTGTGAGAGAGAGCTTATGTGCACACGTATCCATAAACTACTGCAAAATATATACCTGAAAGCAGGATTACACTAGAGTTTGCAGTGAGTACCTCCCTAACACTTCCTCTCCACTATTCCAAGCTTGGGATCTATGATTGCTCAACAAATTGTTTGGCTTCGTATGTTAACTCTCTTTTCAATCACCAGGTTCCAGATGCCACCAGGATGCTGGCTAGGCTTCCCTGGATTGAAGACCCCACCAATATGTCCTGGAGCTCAGCTTCCCCAGAGACACACCCTACTAGGGAAAGAGAGAGGCAGACTGGGGGTATGGACCGACCAGTCAATGCCCATGTTCAGCGGGGAAGCAATTACAGAAGCCAGACCTTCTACCTTCTGCAACCCTCAACGACCCTGGGTCCATGCTCCCAGAGGGATAGAGAATGGGAAAGCTACCATGGGAGAGGGTGGGTTATGGGGATTGGGTGGTGGGAATTGTGTGGAGTTGTACCCCTCCTACCTTATGCTTTTGTTCACTAATCCTTTCTTAAATAAAAAATTTAAAAAAAAAAAGAAAATCAGTAATACTGAGGCTAGAGGTTTCTTGTAAAGCATATTGTAATTTTTTAGTAAATTACTCAACCTCTGTGACCGTCAATATCCTAAAACCTTCACATGGGTGTAATAAAACCTTCCTGCACAGGGTTGTTCTTCTGTAAAAGCACAAAGCCAAGTGCTGACACATCATAGACACTTAGTAAACAGCAGCTATTTGAAAAAACTCTTGACTGTGCCATTCAGGACACATCTCCTGCTAGGATCTTACTGACATTTAGGACTCCTCAATTCCATATCAGGTGGTCCATCTCCTAACAAAATCACAGAACCTAGACATAGGCCAGTGTGGGACTATGTGAAAGATCAGAAGAGCTTAGGGGAGCTCTCCCATCCTTAGATGGAGGTCTGGAAAGACACCCCACTTGTTAGCCTCTCTCCTTATAGAGATGAGCTAAGAAGGAAAAGTCTCCCAGACTCAGTTTCTCCTTGTTAGTCTCTCAAGCTCACAGAAAGCCTACAAGCCTCTCACACTTAGTTTCCTCTGCTAGCAGCAGGCCAAATGGCTGCCTGCTTTAGGGTTCACTCAAAGTTCACACATCCACTTCACCTTTTGATCATATAGGAGAACACACTCTATCATACACCTCCTCAACACCAGACAATGAAACCCCCCCAAATCTTACTTCCTTGTGCCATTTGATATCTATGATTTACATCGAACTTTGTTTTTCTTTTCTCTACCTCACCTTACTGGTTTGACTCCTATGCTTCTCTTAAATGCCTTTGGATAATTAAGCTGCCTGCATCATGGAGATTAATTGTCTTGACTTTTATGTATTGCATCAATTCTTGTCATACCAGCCCCCTACCGTAGGGGCAAGCTGGCCTTTAAGAAACCTGTAATTTATGACATATTTGAAAAATGTTCTTTGTTTAACTCTCTATATAAACCTGTACCCATCTCCAAATAAATGAGTGTTTGTACCAGAATACTCCCCAAGTCCTCCTTTCTGTATCACCCGGTCCTTGAAAGCCAGTGAGGGAGGATCAGTGACTTGCCCCCTGGCTGGAGCCACTCCATGGAAGTGCCAGCAGGCCAGGACCCATGAGATAGAGCACATGTACACATGTCCATACGTTAGGGGAACATACACACCTTAAAGCAAAAGTGCACAATAGTTCGCAGTGACTCAGTAAGTACAGCAAGCAAGTAGAAAGACCTAAAAGAAGACACTTTTTTATTAAGTACCATAAATTAACTAATGAAATAGTTTCTACTTAGATACCCCATGGAGATTGGGCGGTGGGAATTGTGTGGAGTTGTACCCCTCCTACCCTATGGTTTTGTTAATTAATCCTTTCTTAAATAAAAAAAAAAAAGTAAAAGAAAGGAGTGGGAGGAATGAATGAGGGTGACTTTATCTGTTTCTGTTTCTGCTTCCTCTGGGGCTTAGCTACTGCATGACTCCACATTCGTGGCAAACTTTTTTTTTCCTGATAGAAGATAAGAAAGAGAAGAGGAGGAGTCAGGCGATAGCACAGTGGGTTAAGCGTAAGTAGGTGGTGCGAAGCACAAGGACCAACATAAGGATCCCGGTTCGAGCCCCCAGCTCCCCACCTGCAGAGGAGTCGCTTCACAGGCAGTGAAGCAGGTCTGCAGGTGTCTCTCTTTCTCTCCCCTTTCTGTCTTCGCCTCCTCTAAAAAGATACCCTCCTCACCTGTTTCTTAGTTCACTTCCCTCAATCGCTCGAAGGCTAACCTTGTCAGACAAAGTAAGGAATATAAAAGTTGGATAAGGGCAAGAGATCAGCATACTTTAATGATGACTCTTTTGTTCATTATGAGACCATCCCATCATCCACAGACCTAGTCAGGGAATTATGGGATTCCCACAAAAACATGATGAATCTAGACCTCTAACAGATCCTTCTCCCCACTGTCACTGGTCATTGGGGACCCTCTTGTGGGCCTCAACAGGACTTTGCCCTCAGGGTAGGTGAACATTGGTCTGTCCCATTCTCCAAAGGAGGGTTGGGTCAACATACTCTGACACTCAAGGAAGACAAGTCCTGCAATGAGTGGCAGCTTAGAATGTTCCTAGCTATAACCACAGAATGTAAGCTCAGACCTATAGAGATGCAGAGGTTACACAGCCTCCTGTGCTGAATATGGGCCCCAGAGCAAATCATTGGGGTTTACAGTTAACAGTATTTATATACTTTCCCCATATTTGTAAGCTACTCTCTTTCCTAATCCAGCTTTATAGTCCTGTTTCCAACTCTGACACCCCCTCCACAAACAGTACCTTTAGCCCACCTGCATGTTAGCTGTCGGCTCAGGCAAAAATTAGTAAAGTCATGGGACATTTGGAATATACTTAAAATAGACCTACTAGCTTTTTGCAAAATGGAGACCCCAATCTCATTGGCTATAGTCTTACATTTAGATTTCTGATGATTAAACATTTTTTTCTGCTTTATATCTTAACTGTCTTTCAGCCACCAAGTTGCATATGCTACCATGACGCCAACCTGACTTCCCTGGGCAGACAACCTCACCAGTGTGTCCTGGAACCTCACCTCTCCAGATCCTTGCCCCACTAGGGAAAGATAGAAACAGGCTGGGAGAAACAGGCTAATGCCCATGTTCAGTGGAGAAGCAATTACAGAAACCAGACCCCCCAACTCCTGCACCCCACAATGATCCTGGGTCCATACTCCCATAGGCATAAAGAATAGGGAATCCTCCAATGAAGGGAATGAGATGCAGCACTCTGGTGGTGGGAGCTGTGTGGAATTTTACCCCTCTTACCTTACGGTCTTGTCAATCAGTATTAAATTTTTAAAAATCTTCAATTTCCAACTATTTAAATAAATACTTATTATCAGTAGTCAGGAATCCTATTGTTTTTGTTACATGTGTGCCACAAAATTAAATAAATAAATAAATAAATAAATAAATAAATAAAAAGAGGGACTCTACCTTATTAAACCTCTAATCTCAAAACTAACTTTTTAAAAGTCTGCAAAGAACAAAGCTCATTTTGCAAATGACAAAAGCAAATGGGAACTCTAGAAGTGAACCCAGGTTTCCAAATTCAAAAGGTCATCTCTTTCCACAGTTTAGACCACTGCTATCTGTCTTCACCACAGGAACCCTACATTTATCTCTCTACACACCATGCCTCCTAGAGGAAACGCTCCCTAGCCATTTCTGATTCATCCTCCTGGCTCAAAAGCCAGAAGAGCTTTTGTCACTGCTTTTGTCACTGCCGTGTCATCAGGCCAGCTCCGCTCAAGACCCATTCATTACCTGCAATGATTGCTGCTATAATTGAATCCAAGTAGTGGCTGCAAGTTATCATCACATACCTTCTCCCACCATTAGTCAGATTTCTCAGGCGGCCACTCTTTCTAAAGAGGTCATGCACCCTTCTTTTGCCCCAGCTCAGCTAGCTCAACAGACTTTTTTTCTTTCCATTTCTTTGCAAAGAACTTTTAAGTCAAGCTCACTTTTAGGCAATGGGCCAACCTTTCCATTTATCCCACTGATTTTACAGCATCCAGAGACTTCTCTTTCCACATGCAGTGCTAACAGGGGGTGGGGAAGAAGAGCAAGGAGAGGAGGAGCTCTGAAGAAGCATCTCTGAGAGCAGCTGTCTGGGGACTGACTATCCACTAGAGTACAAGACCCACAGTCCTCATCAACAACATGGACATCGGGATCAGATACCATTTGTGTCTGTGTAGCACAGGACTCTCTAAATGTTTGCAGTGATCCTTCCAGCAAGAGGGGAAAAAGACAAAACAAAAACTGTGGAATCAATGTTGAACAAGGTCATTAAAGTCACTTGGTACAAACCCCCGACCTTACAGCTCTGAGATACCATGTGGGAAAAGCTAGCCCACAATATTTTAGTGTGTGAATGCCAGAACTGGCCCATACTCTTCCACCTTGATCTCATTTCAGGAGGCATCTCAGTCTTTGACCCTAAGCAACCCAGAAGACCAATCAGCAATTTTAATAGAAAACGTCTTGGAACTCTCCTGGGAGAAAGCATCCCACTACCATTTCAAGTTAATAACACACTAGCAGTTGACCTTACTTCTCAGTTCCAGGGATGAGCACATGGCCTAGACTGGTAGCTTCTGGTCACAATGACTGGCTCAGCAATAAAATATATGTCCTAAAAAAAAAAAAAAAAGCAGGGAGTCGGACTGTAGCGCAGCAGGTTAAGCGCAGGTGGCGCAAAGCACAAGGACCGGCATAAGGATCCCGGTTCGAACCCCGGCTCCCCACCTGCAGGGGAGTTGCTTCACAGGCGGTGAAGCATGTCTGCAGGTGTCTATCTTTCTCTCCTCCTCTCTGTCTTCCCCTCCTCTCTCCATTTCTCTCTGTCCTATCCAACAATGACAACAACAATAATAACTACAACAATAAAACAACAAGGGCAACAAAAGGGAATAAATAAATAAAATAAACATTAAAAAAATATTTTAAAAAGCAGATAATAATCTCTAAGATATTTGTAGTACTTTTAAAAAATTACCTCCTCTGTGTTTTCTGGGATTATAACTCATAAGGATTATAAAATTCTTGAGTCGCCAAAGATCACCTTTGCCACTAATTTTAAATTTTCTCTTTTCCTTTCAGTGATTCCAACATTGTAACATTACTTGAGCATCTATATTCAACCATGGCCGAAGGCTAGACGTCTGAACTACAAATGTCAGTAAAGTTTATCTTTCTTAAAGGTAGCTTGAGTGGCGCAAAGCACAAGGACCGGAGGAAGGATGGAAGGATCCCGGTTTGAGGCCCTGGCTCCCCACCTGCAGGGGAGTAGCTTCACAGGTGGTGAAGCAGGTCTGCAGGTGTCTGTCTTTCACTCCCCTTCTCTGTCTTCCCTTCTTCTCTCCATTTCTCTCTGTCCTATCCAACAACGATGACATCAATAATAACTACAACAATAAAACAACAAGGACAACAAAAGGGAATAAATAAATAAATATATATATTAAAAAAAGGTAGCTTGAACTGTCATTATCATTTGTACCCAAACAAATTCCAACACACCAACTATTCTCAATTACTTTCCATCACAAAAGACATTTTAAGACTCCCTTGGTGAGACTCAGCTTTTAACATAATAACACAGGCACCCCTTCCCCACTAGGGAAAGTGTGAATACAACTCCACACCCACACCCAATGGACACCCTAATTGGGATGGGCCCCTGATTCTTCCATAGAAATAATCACGCTAATAAATTATGACCAGGCACTACTTTTTGCATTATCTCAGACTATACTGCCATTAAATTCTTTTATATCCCCATGAGGAAAAAAAAAAAACATATCAAGAAAAAGCAAAAGACCTTTTAGGAAGCTAGCATTCCTAATCTAAAATGGCCCAATTATGAAAAAGTGATCATACAGCCTATCAGCCCAATGCCTTAGAGCACACCCCCCTCCCAGTCAAAGGGTAATGTCCTGGTTGATATGCACTCAAACACAACAGTTCTTTAAAGAAAAGCCTGCTACAAAGTTTTGACAGACTTTGCCAATAACTATGAAGAGCTACTCTGAAGAAAACAAAATAATATTCAAACCAACTCAACAGTCACTTCAGTTTGGCCCTTTGGTCCTCTCTTCCTATCCACCTGTCTTCCAGGGGGTGGAAAAGGGCCCATCAGAGAAGTTAGCAAAGATGTTTCAAATGTTTTCCATCTGCTGCGATGTTGAAGGTGAAACTGCAAGCAAATAATGTGCTAATTATTGCCATAATAATCAGAATTAGTAACATAAATACAGAGTGGAATATCATTGCCAACATTCCAATTTTTAATGAAAGATGTACTAATAGCTGTGATTTGTAGACACTAAGAAAGCAGAGGCTAGACTACTAAAGCATGCTGGGCAAGGTAACTTCCTACTATGTCCTTTCTACTCTAAATATAGCTCTTCATATACAATATTGTATCTGATAAAGGATTATTTATGAAACTTTGCATCAGTCAAAATGACACTAAATGCATTTTGATAAGAAAAGAGAGACAGGTTTTGTTTGTTTCTGTGTGTGTGTGTGTGTGTGTGTGTGTGTGTGTATGTTTTCTTTCTTTTTTTTTCTAGATAGAGGCATAGAGAAATTGAGGGGGTTTCGGAGAGATAGAGAGGGACAGAGACACCTGTACCACTGCTTTACTTGCGAAGCTTCCCACCTATAGGAAGGGACCAGGAGCTCAAACCCAGATCCTTGCACATTGTAGCATGTGTGCTCTACCAGGGGTGTCACTACCTGGCCCCAGATTCTGTTTCTTAATTATTTTCAGATCCAAAGGATGCCTGATCTTTTACTGTTACTTCTCTGAGAAAACTGGGCATGTGGTAGGTTCTAGGAAAATAAGAATAAGTATATGTGTGTGTATACCTATATACAAAATATACAATATATACTGTACATAATAGGTAATACACTATATATTGCCTCAGATTGTATCACATAAAAACAAGAAGAGAGTTTGTTTTGTTTCATTTTTTTGCCTCCAGAAATATTGCTGGGGCACAGTGCCTGCACTATGAATCCACTGCTCCTGGAGGCCATTGTTCCCATTTTGTTGCCATTAATGTTCCTGTTGTTGGATAGGACAGACAGCAATAGAGAGAGGACAGAAAGACAGAGGGGGCGAGAGAAAGATAGACACCTGCAGACCTGCTTCATCACTTGTGAAGTGACCCTGCCACACATAGGTGGGGAGCCAGGGGCCAGAACCAGGATCCTTGAGCTGGTTCTTGCAGTTTGTGCCATGTGTGCTTAACCCGCTGTGCTACCTCCCGACCCCCAAGAAGAAGAGTTGTAATCTCATGAAAGATACACATTGGAGGGAAAGCAAAGAATAAAAAAGAGAGTGCACAAATAATCCAGGAGTCTGAACAGAATAGCTATACCTATGTTTTAGACAAACTCTGCTCTATCCAACTTCTGTCATGGAACTTTCACTCATTTCCTAACAAATATCTATTAGATCCCATGTGTCAAGACTGTGCCAAGTGTTTGAGAACACAGTGTGAACAAACCAGGCATAATCGCTATTGTCCTCATAATGACTACAGGTAACACAGATATTGGCAAGCATTTATGGTTGCTGTTCCTATTGTCTATCACCACATAGAAAACTACTCTTAAGCAAAACAGTTTAATGCATCACCTCACAATTTTATGAGTCAGGAATTCAGGCAAGACTGCTTGGTGTAATCTGCAGAATCTAGAGCAAGCAGTTCAGCAAGATGTCTGCCACATGTATTGGCAAGTGTGGCTGGATCAGTGGAGATTCACTAGCAGAGTGGCATGGGGGTGAGATGTTGGGAAATTGTGAGGATGTGGTTGAGCTTGGCAGGGCTTGACCTGAGGAGTGCGTCTATCCTGTCAGTCTCTCTCTCTACCAAGAGGTTGAGCAAGGAAGGACAGGAGTAACCCCAAAGGTTTGCCCCGTCTTATAAGACTCCCTGCCTCACAAAGCACCCTGCATTCCTGATACTGTGGCCATTAGATAAAAAGAAAGGGGGAAATGTCAGGAAATTGTGAGGAGCCTCACAAAGCACCCTGCATTTTTCTGCCTCCAGGAGCCTGGCATTCCTTAAAACATTAAGCCAGCTCCCCTGCTCCACCCTTCATTCCTGATACTATGGCCTATCTACATAATCATTGTTTTACCTGAAAGATCCCCACCCATTCCATTCCCTTGATCTATCTTCTTTCTACCCTCAAGACCCTCTCTGCCTGCAGGGTATTGTTAATCCTACCAGTTAAAACCCTCACAACAGTTGCCAAGAAAGTTCCTAACTTTCCAGCCCCTTTTGCATTTCTGCACCCCTTTCTGAGCCATTTCCATTTCCAACTTGCCACTTCCAGGTCAGCCCTTTAAAAGCCTTGGCTCTCTGATCAATAAAGATATTGCATTGCCTCGCTGCCGTGAGTCTGTTCCTGAGTCATCTCCCTCACATCACTGAGTGAGTAGCAGCCCAAGCTGGCTCCGGTCAAGTTCTCTCCAACCCAGGGAGTATGCGCATGGAAAGAGGTACCCCCATGCTAGCCCAGCATCTGGGCACCCCCACACTATCCCACTATAAACCAAGTACCTTGCTTAGTTGCTTAGTGACTCCTATAAAGAGACAGGAAGAAGAAACTGCCAGTTTACTGAGGTCTGATTTTGGAGACTCTCGCAGCACAATATCTGTCAGTTTCTGTGGGCTCAGTAATCACAGGAACTGCCAAGACTCAATGGGAGGGTACACAGATTGCACCCCCTTCTGACAGAGGGAATAAGAAGAATTTGCAGACATACTTAATCCACCACCGATATATAATTCACAATTGTGAAAAAAAAATACTGTGAATGATTAGAGCAAGGTGCCATGAGCAGGACTAAAAGAAGAAATCTAATTCATAATCTGTGAGCAGACAGTCAAGGACTCTCTCTAGCTCTGAAGAGTAAGCAGTCTTGAGTCTTAGAGAACTTGCCATCTGCTATGTTATCTTTCCCAAAATAAAGGAAGCCTATCTTTATCAGTAGAGAACGTTTCAATAAGATGTTTTATGTTTTTATAACTCTCTGGAAGACAAACAAAGGGTTCAGAATTACTGAATTCCTTCTATCCTGTGAGGAGGGAAATAAATTATATCCCTAAGAATTTACTTAGTAATATGGAACAGCAAATGCCACTCTAAAATCAAACGTAACACCTGTAGCTGTACAATGAAATAACAGGCAATCGAGTAGAAAACTTTGTTCCTAAAAATGAACATTGGGGAAATAACTATTTGTCATAATAACATACAGAATGTTAGATGCCTCCAAATTGCCACAATTCGCATTTACTGTCTGTCAGGAAAGTAAATATTTTAACAGAAAAATGTTAGGTGTGACATCTATCCATTACAGAATTATATACCTGGTATATGTGATACACGTCAATATGATTTCTAATCATATGTGTAATGCAATCTCTCTCTACACTCAGTTCTCACGCAATAAGCAACAACTTTGTTCTCCGTCACTTCATTACATCCATCTTAATATAAAAATTACACAATAAATTGAACTATTTAAATGATTGCGGCCTGCCTTCTTCCTTCCTCCACTGCCATTGCCCCAGCTCAAAACTGTTTCAGTCTTGCCTGTTAGAGCACTCTTCTCCTGTTCTCTTGTAAGAGGGATCCAGCACATTTTGAAAGGATTCCCTAGAAAGTTCTTTCTAAAGCTCTTTAAGTGATGAACTTCAATTAATACATCCAGATGCTGGGTTGGGGAGATAGCATAATGATTATGCAAATAGACTCTCATGCCCAGGTCCTCAGAAGCCCCAGGTTCAATCCCCAGCACCACTATAAGCCAGAGCTGAGCAGTGCTCTAGTTAAAAAATATATAATAGGGGGTCAGACGGTAGTGAGCAGGTTAAGTGCACATGGCACAAAGTGCAAGGACCAGTGTAAGGATCCCAGTTCAAGCCCCCCCCCCCGCTCCCCACCTGCAGGTGGGGTCACTTCACAAGCAGTGAAGCAGGTCTGCAGGTATCTGTCTTTCTCTCCCCCTCTCTGACTTCCCGTCCTCTCTTGATTTCTCTGTGTCCTGTCCAAAAACAACAATGACAACAATAATAATAATGACAACAAGGGCAACAAAATGGCCTCTAGGAGCAGTGGATTAATGGTGCAGGTACTGAGCCCCAGCAATAATCCTGGAGACAAATAATAATAATAATAATAACAATAATAATAACAAATACATAAAAATAAATTCAGACACTGACTTACAATTAAACAACACCTGGAGTTTTTTTTAATTTATTTATTTATAAAATGGAAACACTGACAAGACCATAGGATAAGAGGGGTACAATTCCCACACCAGAACTCCATATCCCATCCCTCCCCTGATAGCTTTCCTATTCTTTATTCCTCTGGGAGTATGGACCCAGAGTCATTGTGGAATGCAGAAGGTGGAAGGTCTGGCTTCTGTAATTGCTTCCCCGCTGAAAATGGACGTTGACAGGTGGATCCATACTCCCAGCCTGCTTCTCTCTTTCCCTAGTGGGACGGGACTCTGAGGAAGCAGAGCTACCTGGAGTTTTTATAATGCTCACATGCAGTGTTACTTCTACCAAGAAAAAAAAAAAAAATCAGACAAGATTGTCACATAGGCAAACATCCAAGCTCGCACATGTACTGAGCAAGCCCTTCACAGTCTCGTGGGTGTCTAACGCCTCTTGTCCTACTGGCCCCCCGACAATGAATGTGCCCTTTCTATACTTCTGCCCACACAAGACTCCCTATTTCAGCTGCTGTAGCCTTCAAAGCTCATCTTGAATTTGCCTCTTCTAGAGAGTCTTCTCTCTCCTGTTCCCTCACACTCCTGTTCTCAACTCAGTTACAGCCTGCATCACAGTGTATTTAAATTCTCCACTTGCTTGCCTGTCCCAACACTGGCCTCAACCTGCTCTATGAATGGTACAGGAATGGTAGTTTCATTATTTATTTATTATAGGATAGAGACAGAAAGAAACTGAGAGGGGAAGAGGCAGATAAGAGGGAGAGAGACAGAAAGATACCTGCAGTTCTGCTTCATCCCTCATGAAGCTTTCCCCCTGAGTGTGGGGGCTTGAACCCGGGTCCTTGAGTACTGTAATGTGAACGCTTAAGCAGATGAGCCATCACCTGGCCCCCAGGATGGTAGTGTCCATTCCACAAACACAGGTAAACAGCTCCTCTTTCAGGCCCCAGATAACTTCTGAAAAGTTGACTTGCTGGCTGGAGGGTTCTGTTTGTTTTACCAGAGCACCAATCAGCTCTAGTTTATGGTGGTGGTGGTGGGGGGAGTGTTTCCAAGGATTAAGTCTGGGACTTTGGAGCCTCAGGCATGAGAGTCTCTTTGCATAACCATTATGCTATCTGCCCCCATCCAATTTGAGAATATTCTACCTTCTTGACTCAAAAGTAATAAGGACATTTAAAAAAAAGTTTTAATATTTGATTTTTTTATTCTTTCCTATTAAGCTGACAGCCCCCCCCCAACTTATATGTCTCAAAAGTTGCCATTGAAGCCAATTTGATATATGTACATCTTGCTGTTCCACTGCACCTCTGAGGCTTTAACCAGAATCCACCTTTCCTAGACAGGATGGAGTGGAGATGGGGGTGGGGAGGACAGGGAAGTGGGGGGAGTGGGAGGGAAGGCAGAAAGGGAGGGGGGCGTCGGGCGGTGGCACAGTGGGTTAAGCGCACATGGCGCAAAGCGCAGGGACCAGCATAAGGATCCCGGTGCGAGCCCCCGGCTCCCCACCTGCAGGGGAGTCGCTTCACGGGTGATGAAGCAGGTCTGCAGGTGTCTGTCTTTCTCTCCCCCTCTCTCTCTGTCTTCCCCTCCTCTCTCCATTTCTCTCTGTCCTATCCAACAACAAAGCAACGTCAACAATGGCAATAATAATAACCGCAACGAGGCTGCAACAACTAGGGCAACAAAAAAAAAAAAAAAAAAAAGGGAGAGAGGGAGAGAGACAGAGAGTGCAAGCACTATTTATGAAGTCTCCTCCTTGCAAGTGCACCCTGGTGCTCCCTGGGAGTTATCTCTGGCCCCCTAATTAAGTTACAAAGTCCCCTGCTGTGTGGCCTGTGGCCATAAATAGCAGCAGCTCAGCACAGTCCCAAACCTCAGGCCCAGAAGTCCCAGACTGGTGCCCAGCACCACCATACACCAGAGCTAAGTAGTGCTGTGGCTTCATCACTCTTTTTCTTCTGTTAGCAATGAATAAATACAATTGTTTAAATTCCATTACTGGGAATTTGTTGACCAAATCTAATCTCACACACTCAAATCCACCACACTCCCTTTTCTAACAGTCCCTCAGTATGGAGTCCAGTGACACCAGAAACTGACCCAAAAAGATGACAAGGAGTACAGATTACATTCCGTACCATAATCAGAACCCACCTCAGCACCTCCTCCATCCATCCCTGGGGACAGCAGGAAGCACAGTAGAGGTGCAGAGTTCCAGCTCCAGCTCTAGCTCCCAGCTCCAGCTCCAGCTCCCAGATCGAGGTCCAGCTACAGCTACCTGCTCCAGCTACCAGCTCCAGCTACCAGCTCCAGATCCAGCTCCTAGCTCCCAGCTCCAGCTCCAGCTCCCAGATCGAGGTCCAGCTACAGCTACCAGCTCCAGCTCCCAGCTCCAGATCCAGCTCCCAGCTTCCAGCTCCAGCTCCCAGCTCCCAACTCCCAGCTCCCAGCTCCCAGCTCCCAGCTCCAGCTCCCAGCTCCCAGCTCCCAGCTCCCAGCTCCCAGCACCCAGCTCCCAGCTCCCAGCTCCCAGCACCCAGCTCCCAGCTCCCAGCACCCAGCTCCCAGCTCCCAGCTCCCAGCTCCCAGATAGAGCTCCCAGATCCCAGCTCCCAGCTCCAGCTCCAGCTCCCAGCTCCCACCTCCCAGCTCCCACCCAGCTCCCAGCTCCCAGATCAAGGTCCAGCTCCAGCTCCCAGCTCCAGCTCCAGCTCCAGCTCCAGCTCCCAGATCAAGGTCCAGCTCCAGCTCCCAGCTCCCAGATCAAGGTCTAGCTACAGCTACAGCTATAGCTACCAGCTCCAGATCCAGCTCCCAGCTCCCAACTCCCAGCTCCCAACTCCCAGCTCCCAGCTCCCAACTCCCAGCTCCCAGCTCCAGCTCCCAGCTCCAGCTCCCAGCTCTAGCTCCCAGCTCCAGCTCCCAGCTCCCAGCTCCCAGCTCCAACTCCAGCTCCAGCTCCCAGATCCCAGATCCCAGATCTAACTCCCAGCTTCAGTTCCCAGATCCAGCTCCCAGATCCAGATCCAGCTCCCAGCTCCCAGCTCCAGGTCCCAGCTTCAGCTCCCAGCTCTAGCTCCCAGCTCCAGGTTCAGCTCCAGCTCCAGCTCCAAGGTGTTGGCTTTCTCTGGTCTCTGATCACAATCACATGTGCTTTCCAGATACCTGATGGCCAACTCCTGCTACCAGGGCAGTGAGAACAAGAAGCCACTGCCACTGTCCACAACTAGTCTGTGAGCCACAACAGCCTGGACTATGCAAGTCTACTTCCACCCCAAGGTCTTCCCATCCGCAGTTCTGCTTTCTCAGATCCCACCTGCCTTGCATGCGGTTGAGCTGAATCCCCAGGTGTGGAGCCGCTCGGGAAACTGTCTCACAGGATCTCAGAGGCCATCCAAGGGTCAGCTGTATTATTAAGGATGGGTTTCTCCTCAGTACCTGCTTCACTGGGTTGAAATGCTAGAAATGAGTTTTTTCACCAGACCCCTACCCTAATTTGGAAAAAAAAAAAATAGATAGGCTGGTGGTATGGATCGACCTTTAAATGCTCATGTCTAACCAAGAAGCAATTACAGAAGCCAGACCTCCCACCTTCTGCACCACATAATGATCCTGGGTCCATACTCCCACAGGGACAAAGAATAGGAAAGCTTCCAGTGGAAGGGATGGGATGCAGAACTCTAGTGATGGAATTGTGTGAAATTGTATCCCTCTTATCCAGTGGACTTGCCAATCATTATTAAATCAATAAAAAGTATAATAATAAAAAAGTAAAAAAAAAAAAAAAAAGATCTTTGGTCCATAATCCCAGAGGGGTAAAGCCTAGGGACCCTTCCAGTGGAGAGGAGGGAAGGAGATACGGAATTCTGGTGGCAGGCATTGTATGAAATTGTACCCCTGTTATCCCACAATCTTGTCAATCATTATTAAATCACATAAATAAATAAGTAAACTTTTACAGATTTGGGGTATGAATAGACCTGCTAACACCCATGTCCAGAAATTTCAGAAGCCAGAATTCCCACCTTCTGCACCCCAAAAAGAATTTTGGTCCATACTCCCAGAGGGGGAGAAATGATAAGGGAAGATGACCAGAGGGCTCTGAACTCCAACTGCATAAGGATCTGAAGAAGAGGGAAGGGGAGGGACATTCAGAAATAGTAGGTGCAGGTATGACTTAGAAAGGAAGAGAAAGGGGCCAGGCGGTGGTGCACCTGGTTGAGCACAAACATTACAGTGCACAAGGACCCTGGTTCGAGCCCCTGGTCCCCGCCTGCAGGGGGAGAGCTTCACGAGCCATGCATGAAGCAGGTTTGCAGGTATCTCTCTGTCTCTCTCCCTCTCTATCTTCCCCATCTCTCTTGATCTCTGGTTATCTCCATCCAATAAATAAAGAAAATAAAAATTAACAAAAAAGGAAAGAGAAGATGGGACTATGGACAAAATGGACAAATATAGACAGATAGTTGTAGAAATAATAGTCTACCCATATCTGCAATCTTGAGAGAACTCCTGTAGTTTTCAATGGAGGGAATGGAGATACAAAACTCTGGTGGTGGGAACAGTGTGGGATTATACCCCCATTATCTCGTAATTTTGTAAAGCAATATGAAATCACTAATAATTTTTTCCCCATCCTTATAGCGGCTACCAGCAGTTATACCAGGAGCCTCTCTTATGCACCACAGAAGAGTCTCCAGACAGAAAGGAAACACCAGGACTGACAAGATAGCTCACCTAGGAAGGTACCGGCTTTGCCATGTCAGAGACCCAAGTCTGAGCCCACCACACTGGGGAAAGCTTCCGTGTCTCTCTATATGTAGTTGGAAAAGTTGGCCAAAAGTCTTGAAGCCCTGGCAACAACAGAAAAAAAGCAAGGAAAGGAGGGAGGGAGAGAAAGGGGGGAGAGTAGGTAGAGAAATACTAGTTCTAGGTTGGAGAGATAGTTTACTGGCTTAATGGTTATGGAAAAGACTTCCTTGCCTGAGGGATCCTTCTAGCCAGGGCTCCAGACGACAGAAGCAAATGCTTGGGTTTGTGATCTGTGTAGGAGAAAAACGACTTTTCCATTTATTGGATTTAACTGAAAGAATTTATTTTACCCAGGTTTGTCACTTAAGAAATGGATGTCAATGTTAAAATGTATAGACATCCTAAAGACCTAATGTGATTTCCAGATGACAAATGAAATACTCTGGTTTGGTTTAGGAAATCTGAAATCTGAACAAGTTGGTAGACCTCTGTCAGTGTTTGGGTCCCTTATGAGTGAAGATAAGATACCGGTTCCTACATTGTCCACTAAGCAAAGGAATTTAGTGTGTGTAATCCTAGCATACACTGACCCTCAAAAAAGCATAATTTCACTCTTCCTAAAACAATAAGTCTTGTGGGGGATTAGATAGTTTTTAATTTAGTTTCTGTAAAAGCACAAAGCGTTTCAAAATTCTAAGTAAGAATTTTCTAATAGGAATTGGTAACATCATTCATTTATTACTATAAAACCTTTTAGAAGATCCGTCTGGCTGGGAGTATGGATTGACCCACCAACGCCCATGTTCAGCAGGGAAGCAATTACAGAAGTCAGACTCTCCACGTTCTGTACCCCACAATGACCCTGGGTCCATATTCCCAGAGGAATAGAGAATGGGAAAGCTATCAAGGGAGGGGATGGGATACGGAGTGCTGGTGGTGGGAATTGTGTGGGGTTGTACCCCTTATCCTATGGTTTTTGTCAGTGTTTCCTTTTTATAAATAAAAGTTAAAAAAAAAAAAAGGAAACACTGACAAAAAACATAGGACATCCACCAGAACTCTGTATCCCATCCCCTCCCCCAATAGATTTCCTATTATTTATCCCTCTGGGAGCATGGACCCAAGGTCATTATGGGATGCAGAAGGTGGAAGGTCTGGCTTCTGTAATTGCTTCCCCCATGAACATGGGCATTGGCAGGTCAATCCATACTCCCAGCCTGTCTCTCTCTTTCCCTAGTGGAGTGGGGATCTAGGAAAACAGGGCTCCAGGACATATTGGTGGGGTCATCTGCCCAGGGAAGTCAAGCTGGCATCATCTTAGCATGTGGAACCTGGTGGCTGAAAAAAGAGTTAACATATAAAGCCAAGCACATTGCTGACTAATCATGAACCTAAAGGCTGCAATGGTTCAGATGATGACAGGGGGCGGGGGAGGGGGGCTCCATTTTGTAGATAGTTAGTAGGCCTATTTTAGTTATATTCGAAAGGGCCCATGACTATACTAGTTTTTTTTTTTTTCCCTGAACCTGACATCTGTTATGCAGGTGGATCCAAGTTATTATCAGGGGATAAGCTGAATAAGGGTAAGAGGCTGGCATACTTTAACCATGACTCTTTAGTCACTATCAGGCCACCCCATCAGCTCGGGCCCTAATCAGGGAGTCCTGAGATTCCCAAAGAGACATGATGGGCCTAGACCTCGAATAAATCCCTCTCTCCATTGTTACTGGTCATTCCTAGCAGGAATAACACAATAGACCCCTTTGTGGACCCCCATAGGACCTTGCCCTCAACTTGGATCAATAACGGTAGAGAATGTTGTCCATCCTACGAAGGGAGGCTGGACAACATACTCTATGCTACACCTGAGGAAGATGGGTTCTGATATTGGGGCAGCTTGGAATGTTCCTACTCATGACCACAGAATGTGAGCTCAGATCTACAGGGATGCAGAGGTCACACAGGCTCCTAAGCTGAATATGGGCCCCGGATCACATCAAATCGATGGGGTTTACAGTCAACAATATTTACACCTCTTTTCCATATTTTGGAGCTACTCTCTTGCCTAATCCAGCTTTCAGGTCCTTTTTCCAGTGTTTCCTTTTTATAAATAAAAATGTAAAAAGAAGAAGAAGAAAGATCTGTCTTCCTTGCATCTCTTTGTTGTTCCAGACTTTCAAAACTAATGTCAGACTGATTTTATTGTGATTTGCATAAAGAAAGCTTTGGATTTTGTGAAACTATTTTTTTTCATGAGTTTATGAACATGATCAAATAAACTGAGGAGTAACTATGGAATTCTATACTACTTATTATTGCAGATTTTAATCCCCAGTTCTCAAAAGCAAATTTTTTTTCAAAGTTGTTTGGTCAACAGAGAGACAAAGAATACTCCATTTGGAATCCCAGGGAGGAACTCCTTAGGAGTCATGGTGAAACTCCAGAGTGTGGATACTACAAATTGTATCCACCACTGGGAATTTATCATTTCCACACCAAAGTTGGAAGGGCAGGAAGCAACTCTGGGGCTTCAGCTGAGACTATAAAACAATCCATCAAAATCCTGTTTCTCATCTTCTAAGAAAGTAACTTGATGTTGAGACAGAGGGCAAGCCAAATAGCTCACGTGACTAGTGTGCTACACCGCCATGCAGATGACCCAGCTTTGAGCCTGGCCCCCACTACACTGAAGGAGGGTTTGGTTCTGTGGCTCTCTCTCCCTCTCTTCTCTCTCTCTCTCTCTCTCTCTCACTCTTTCCCCTTCACCATCCTTACCTGAGAGAGAGAAACAGAGACAGAAGGATGAAAGACATGGAGTACTTAAGGCAGAATAATAATATCTCTGTCATTACCCAAAACTACCCTCAACATAAACATACATAAACCTCTATATAATGCCTTTGCCCTGTGACTTTTGTGGACTCATTTGCCCAAAGATACACACACACACACACACACACACACACACATAGAGAGAGAGAGAGAGAAAGGAGAGAGAAAGAGAGAGAGAGAGAGACTTATCACTGTTATTTCTGGCATAACATATTCACTGGAGAAGAACACTTATACTTCAGAGAGAAAAATTACTTTTCCCATAAGACAAGTTATGTGGACGCTAGCAAAATGTTTGTTTCAGCTTTCCTGACATATAAATGTTTATTCAATATTCCTAAATGAAAGTAGTGACTGTATAAACAACTTAGGAAGTATTTAGGGCACTATAAGTGCACCCCCCCAAAAAAAAAAGAGTGTGTGTGTGTGTGTGTGTGTGTGTGTGTGTGTGTGTGTGTGTGTGTGTGTATGTGATACTATTGAGCATTCCTTTGGAAAAGATGAACAATATTCAATGGCTGATAGCCAACAAAACCTCCTCGCTATTCTAACAGAAGCTGACAGTATGTTTCTAAACACCTCCTCTCACAGTGCCTGTCACTTGAATTCCTGACTAGCAGAGGGATTTTTACGGAAAGTGAGTGCCTCCTATAACATTTATCCTGGATGGCGGAGCCTTTAGTGTGACTCTCTGGGCTTCATTCCCACAATGTCACAGAATCTTATCTGCCCTCTAAAAACATGCCAATGAAGAGCCCATCGCTATTTCTCAGCTCCAGGCCCGATGTAATGAAATTCCAAATCTCTAGTAAAAGGAACCCTGAGGTTAAGACATGAAGAAAGGAGGTCAGGCCACAAGCAAACTGCCGTTACCCTGCTTGGCCCGGGACTATGAGAAAATGCCACAGGACACAGAGCTGTGGCTGCAGAAGTGAGGCTACTGGGTACCCTTCCCTCAAAGGGTAGGAAGACCACTGTTTGAAAGGCTCTTCAGTCAAGAAAGCCCCCCCTTTTTTTTCTTTTTTGCCTCCAGGGTTATCACTGAGGCTCAGTGCCTGCACTACGAAACCACTGCTTCTGGAGGCCATTTTATTTTCATTGTTGTTGTTGCTGTTATTACTATTATTGTTGTTGCATAGGGCAGAGAGCAATCGAGAAAGGAGGGGAAGACAGAGAGGCGGAGGGAAAGATAGACACCTGCAGACCTGCTTCACCACCCGTGAAGGGAATACCCTGCAGGTGGGGAGCCAGGGGTTCTAACCGGGATCCTTAAGCTGGTCCTTGTGCCTCACGCCATGTGCGCTTAATCCAGTGTGCCACCAATGGGCCTCCCAACCCTTTTCAAGTTGAGTTTGAATTTATTTGCCTCTCCACCGTTTTTCTAATCCCCCTGCACTATTCTGACACTAGATTCGCTGACACTTCAATAAAGTGTTTCCTTCCCAGTTACCCGCTAACTTGTCCTTGTTGGTCAGTGGATCTGCAATACTGATAATGACGACATTGGGATATAGCATTTTCAAACAATAATAACCAGTGCAATAGTTTTGATCCCACTTTCCATTCTGAAAGCTTGTCCTCTCCCATCAAGAAGCAGAACTTAGTTCACCTCCACTTGATACTAGCTATGCCTTTGTAGTCATAGCTTTTAATAAACTGTATGACGTGAAGTGCCTGGTGCAAGACTGGGAGAGAATGGTGACTCAGTAAAATGGCTCTTGGCTGGTTCTAGCCTTTAGAAGTCAGTCACCGGGAGTCAGGCGGTAGAGCAGAGGGTTAAGTACACGTGGTGTAAAGCGCAAGGACCAGCATAAGGATCCTGGTTCAAGCCCCTGGCTCCCCACCTGCAGAGAAGTCGCTTCATAGGCGGTGAAGCAGACCTATAGGTGTCTATCTTTATCTCCCTCTCTCTGTCTTCCCCTCTTCTCTCCATTTCTCTCTGTCCTATCCAACAACTATGACAACAATAATAACAACAATAATAACTACAACAATTTGTCCTGCTTTATGTCTTACCATCTTTCAGCCACCAAGTTGGGAAGACAACCTCACCATGTGTCCTGGAGCCCTACCTTCCCAGAGCCCTGTCCCACTAGGGAAAGACAGAAACAGTCTGGGGGTGTGGATCCACCTGCCAACACCCATGTCCAGTGAAGAAGCAATTATAGAAGCCAGAACTCCCACCTTCTGCATCCCATAAAGAATTTTGGTCCATACTCCCAGAGGGATAAAAAAAATAGGGAAGCTTGTGGTCCAGGAGGCGGTGCAGTGGATAGAGCATTGGATTCTCAACCATGAAGTCCTGAGTTCAGTCCCCAGCAGCACGTGTACCAAAGTGATGATGTTTGGTTCTTTCTCTCTCTCCGCCTGTCTTTCTCATGAATAAATAAATAAATTTTTAAAAATAGGGAATCTTCCAGTGGAGGGGATGGAATATAGAACTCTGGTGGTAGAAACTATATGAAATTGTATCCTTGTTATCTTAAAAAATTGTAAATCATTATTAAATCACTAATAAAAAAATCTAATGACATCTACCTCAGAAAGCAAGACACATGAAGTCCTGTACACAGTAGGACCCCACACCCTATTTGTTGGGAATGCTTCTCAAACACAATTACTTTCTCTTGGTTCCTCTGTATAATGCTCCATCTAGCTGTCCCTCTTGGAGTGTGCCACATGGCCTACATAAGAGAATACTCAGCTGGATCACTGTCTAAGGTTCCCACACTGCTGGTCATTATAAGATATATCTATTCTGTGTCACAGCCCTGTATACATGGGTTCCAAATGCACACACATCTCTTTGTATCCACAAATACACATAGGAACAGAGGAGCCTCAAAGCAGAAAGGGCAACAAAACTCTGAGTCTCTGTTTCACAGATAGGGAAAAACTAAAGGTGGTGGGCTGAGTGATAGCTTACCCGATGGAGGGCACGGTTTGTCATGATGACAGCCCTAGGTTCAAGTTCCTGGTGTCACATGGAGGCACCATGCACAAGGCAAGCTCTATGAATGGTGGGGTTGTGTTGATGTGCCTCTTCTCTCTCTGTTGGGATGCTTCTAGCTCTGCTTCTGGGAGCCCTTCTGTTACATTGCTTGACGTTGTGGTCTATTTACATGGTCATTCTGTTACACTGGTTTGGTCTCACTCCCCCTGCCTCTGGGAGATTTTGGTTTAGTCCTTGCTAGTTCCTGCTTCTTCCTTCTCCCCGCCCCCGATCCTACCTACTTCCTTTGTTCCTGATTCTTCGGCCAGAGGAGAGAAAGGAAAGATAGAGAAGGAGAAGATTGTGATTAGAGATAGCTTAGATTGCGCTGTGTTCCACGTCAATAAAGAAATACTGCTCTCCACTCAGCCATGAGTCTCTGGTCGTCTCTGTCCCCCGCCCACGAAGCCAGCCCAGCAAAAACAACATCTCTCTCTCTCTCTTTCTCTCTCCCCTTCACCCAGAGAGGGAGAAGGAGAGAGAGAGAGAGTCTGTCAGGAGTGGAATCAGGCCTGAAGTCCCAGCTGACTTTTTTTTTTTCCTGAGCCAGGGGCTCTTAGCAACAGCAAACAGGATATGAAGTCCCAGGTTTGATCCCTGCTACCACCAACAGCCAGACTAGAGTAGAGCTCTGATAGGCCAGAGTGGCAACAGAGTAGGAAAATCCCAGAGATGTATGGAAGGAAATTCACTGTAATGAAAAAAGGGTCCAAAACAGTAAGCCAAGTACAGTACTGGATAAAGGGAATGATTTCTTTACCTTTTATTTATGCATGGGATAAATAGCATAATGGTTATGCATAGAGACTCTCATGCCTGAGGCTCCAAAGTCCCAGATTCAATCCCCCACACCACCATAAGCCAGAGCTGGGCAGTTCTCTGGTAAATATATATAATGGAGTTGGGTAGTGGAACACACAGTCGAGCACTCATTACAGTGCACAAGGATCTAGGTTCCTGCCTCCGGTTTCCACCTGCATGGGAGAAGCTTCACAAGTGGTGAGGCAGGACTTCAGATGTCTCCCTGTCTCTCTGTCTCTCTCCCTCTTAAATTCTCCCTCCCCTCTCAGTCTTCCCCTCCCCTCTCAATCTCTATCCAAAATAAATAACATATTAAAATCTTTTGTTTATTTATTATTGGATAAAGACAGAGAGAAACTGAAAGGGTGGAGAGTTAGAGAGGGAGAGAGACAGAGAGACACCAGCAGCTCTGCTTCACCACTTGGGAAGCTTCCCCCTGCCCCACGCAGGTGGGGACCAGGGGCTTGAAACTGAGTTCTTTCACACTGTGATGTGTGCACTTAACTAGGTGCACCACCACCCAGCCCCAAGGGAATAATTCTAGGTGTAACAAATCATAAGTTGAGCCCTTCATAGACCAAACCAAGCTAGGGTGGATCAGAAGTAGATTTTCAGAAAAAAAAAAAAATATAGCTGCTTGTGATGAATGAGACATGTGCGTGTACAATGTGGCATCCTGGGCGTCCTGTTCTAAACTGTGCTGTGCCGTCACAACTACTGGGAACTTACCACGTAGCTACGCCAGCGAGTAGAAAACAGACACCAGCCTTCAGGGACATGGTTTCATTAATAACATTATAGATTAGATGCAGAAACACTTCAGTTCTGTTGGGTCACAGAACGAATATTATTGGCATTTATTTCATCAGCTTCTTGAATACATCTGAGAAAAATCTAAAATTATAGTCAGGGAGGTGGCTCAGTGCCGCCTTCTGAGGACCACGAATGCAAAGGGCCAAGCCCAGTTTTCTTAGTAACTGCCACCACTAATCACAATACATTCTCTGAGGTGACGTTTCTCATCCATGACTCTCCAGACCGCCCTGTCCAAACCCCGGTACAATACAATGACTTTTCTGACAACCCAATAGGAGCTTCTCAAGTATGGTCAGAGCAATCTGGAGAGTTGTGGATGGGAAAAAAAAAAGAATTCATCTCAAAGAATGCCTCCTGGTCTCTCTTTCCCTGGGCAAAGGATAGAGGTAAACATCAAAGGGAAACAGTGACTTGATGATTCTTGAGAATTCTGGGAAAAGAGGGAACTCAGAAAAGGGGAGCGTTCTAGATAATAGACTAAGTCAGGGCACAGGGTATGAAAAGGTGGGTGTAGCTGTTAAAAGTCATGTAACTTTCTTTCTGTATAGTCCTAGATTAAAGAATCCTCTTCATTTTAGTTACATTTCTGTTTCTCATCCTCCATCAGTATGATCATCACAGCTATTTTTTTTAAAGATTTTATTTATTTATTCATGAGAAAGATAGGAGGAGAGAGAGAACCAGACATCACTCTGGTACATGAACTGCTGGGGACTGAACTCAGAACCTGGTACTTGAGAGTCCAATGCTTTATCCATTGCGCCATCTCCTGGACCACATCACAGCTATTTTCTTTTTATTGAATGGTTCTGCTATTCTGCTAGACATCTGACATTCAATCATCACTCACCCCCCAAGACATGGGCATTATGATCCACACCCTATAGATAATAAAACCAAGGTGTAGAGATACTGCATTTTGGGGGCTGGGTGGTGGTGCACCTGGTGAGTGCGCATGTTACAGTGCACAAGGATCCCGGTTCAAGAACCCAGTCCCCACCTGTAGGGGGAAATCTTTGCAAATGGTGAAGCAGGGCTGCAGGTGTCTCTCTGTCTCTCTCCCTCTCTGCCTTCCCCTCCCCTCTCAATTTCTGATATCCCTATTCAGCAAATAAAGATAATAAGATGAAATTTAAAAAGAGAGAGTGCGATGTTAAGTTTTGCTCAAATTCTAGTAAATTAATTCAGACACAGATCTGCCTCATTCCAATATTATGGTTATTTAGTCTTCAGAAAGTAAAAGATCCTCACAGACTAAACAAATGTGTCCTAAATTATTCACAGTGATTAAATGTGTATTTAAACTTGTGTATGTGTACTCCTTTGCTAAGACTATGCTAAAATAGTGGTATGATTCTGTAAGTAGATGACTATGGCTATGTCTCTTTCTTTTTCATTCTTTCTCCCCCCCCCGCAATTTTTTCTTTATTACTAGCTTTATTGGATAGAGACAACCTGAAATCAAGAGGTAAAGGGGAGATAGAAAGGGAGAGAGACAGAGAGACACCTGCAGGCCTGCTTCACCACTCGCAAAACTTTCCCCCTGCAGGCGGAGACTGGGGGCTTGAACTCAGATCCTTGTGTATTGTAGCATGTGCATTCAAACAGGTGTTACACCACCCAGCCCCTCTCTGGGGCTGGGGCTGGGGCTGGGGTTGGGGGTGGCACTACAAATCAACCATTCCCAGCATCCATTTCCCCCCTTTTAAACATTTTTTTCTTTCTATTTTATTTGATAGGACCGAGAGAATTGAGAGGGGATGGGGAGATAGAGAGGGAGAGAGGGAGCCAGAAAGTGGTGCACCTGGTTGTGCGCACAGACTATCATGCAAGGACAGGGGTTCGAGCCCCCTCTCCCCGCCTGCGGAGGGGGGTAACACTTCATGAGCAACGAAGTAGATCCACAGGTACATATCTTTCTCTCTCATTCTCTGTCTCCCCTTCCTTTCCTCAATTTTTCTCTGTCCTATTAGAAATGTAAAAAGAGAGAAAGAGAGGGCTGCCAAGAGCGGTGGATTTGTAGTGCCGACAGCAAGCCCCAGAGATAACCCTGGCAGCGATAAGTAATAATAAAACAAAATAAAATAATAAAAAGAGAGGGAAAGGGGCCAGATGTCGGCACACCTGGCTGAGCACACATGTTGAGCCCCCATCCCCATCTGCAGGGGTAAAGCGTCACGAGTGCTGAAGCAGGGCTGCAGGTCTCTCTCTCCCTCTCTATGCCCCCCTGCCCTCTCAGTGTCTCTCTGTCTCTATTCAATAAATAAAAATAATTTAAAAATCAAAAGAAAAAAAGAAAGAAAGAAAGGGAGGGAGAGAGAAAGAAAGTTAGATACATAAAGACCTGCATCACGGCTCAAGAAGCTTCACCCTCTGCAGGTAGAGAGTGGGGGCTCAAACCCAGGTCCTAGTATGATCTAATGTGTGCCAGATGCAACCACTGCCAGTTCCCCAACTATGACTGTGTTTCCACTTTAAATAATTAACTCTCTGACCCTCTCCTTCTACAATAATCATACCAGGACAACATCAGACTGAGAGATTCCCCTGCGTGTGGTTCTTTGCAGACCCTGCCTTGCTCCTTACTAGAAACTATGGCCCTAGACATAGGGTCTTCTTAAGACAAAGTGGCCATGGGAGTGGGGCAGTAGCACAGCAGGTTAAGCGCAGGTGAAGTAAAGCGCAAGGACTGGCTTAAGGATCCCGGTTCGAGCCCCCGGCTCCCCACCTGCAGGGGAATAGCTTCACAAGCGGTGAAGCAGGTCTGCAGGTGTCTGTCTTTATCTCCCCCTCTCTGTCTTCCCCTCCTCTCTCCATTTCTCTCTGTACTATCCAATGACGATGACATCAATAATAACTACAACTACAACAATAAAACAACAAGGGCAACAAAAAAGGAAATAAATCAATAAATAAGAAGGTAAAGTGGTATTTTACTTATTCAGAAGTCATCTTGGTAGACAGCGTTATTTTTTGGTTTAGTCTTCCTTGTGAAAGCAGCAGAGATGACTTTTAAACTGGGCAGGAGATAATCAGATTTCATTTTAGAAGAATCTCTGTGGGGTCCCCCACACGTACTGGTGGCAAAATTGATACAATTCTTTCTTTCGGAAAGCAGGTTGGCAAGTGCACTAAGAGCTCTAAAATGTTCCACACTGAAATCTCACATTTGTGACAACTCTGAGGAAATAATCTGAAAACTAGACAAAGTTTTCTGCATGAAGCATCCACTGTTGCACTCTTGATAAGAGCAGGAACTGGCCATCACCTCACTCCCCAACAGAAGGGAACTGGTCTCACAAGCTTCAGTAAACTCACTGGCTGACATGTTACACAGCCATTCCTGACATTCCTGACGAGGTACCAATAGCATAAAAGTGGGGACGGGGCAGTGGTGGCACACCTGGTTGAATACATGTTATAACGCGCAAGGACCTGGGTTCAAACCACCAGGCCCCACCTGCAGGAGGAAAGTGTCACAAGAGGTGAAACAGAGCTGCAGGTGTCTCTCTCTGTCTCTCTCCCACTCTATCTCTCAATTTCTGGCTATTTCTATCCAACAAATAAAGATAACTTAAAAAACAATTTTTTTATTTTTTTATTATCTTTATTTATTTATTGGATAGAGACAGTCAGAAATGGAGAGGGAAGGGTAGGGAGAGAGACAGAGAGACACCTGCAGCCCTGCTTCACCACTTGTGAAGCTTTCCCCCTGCAGATGGGGACTGGGGGCTCGAACCTGGGTCCTTGCGCACTGTAACATGTGCACTCAACCAGGTGCGCCACCACCCGGCCTCCAACTTAAAAAAATCTAAAGACAATTTGCTAATGTTAATATTAGAAACATTTATGATTTCTATCCCCAGCACCACCATAAGCCAGAGCTGATCTTACTTTCTGTGTCTGTCTCTCTGTATCTCTTTCTCCCGCTCATCAAAATAAAATCCAGCCTTTAGGTCCATGATTAGTCAACAATTGGTTTGGCTTTGTATGTTAACTCTCTTTTTAGCCACCAGGTTCCAGACGCCAGCATGATGCCGACCAGACTTCCCTGGACAGACAACCCCACCAATGTGTCCTGGAGCTCCGCTTCCCCAGAGCCCTTCCCCACTAGGGAAAGAGAGAGACAGGCTGGGAGTGTGGATCCACCTGCAAACGCCCATGTTCATCGGGGAAGCAATGACAGAAGCCAGACCTTCCACCTTCTGCATCCCACAATGACCCTGGGTCCATACTTCCAGAGGGTTAAAGAATAGGAAAGCTATCAGGGGAAGGGATGGGATACGGAGTTCTGGTGGCGGGAATTGTGTGGAGTTGTACCTCTCTTATCCTGTGGTTTTGTCAATGTTTCCTTTTTATAAATAAAAAATTTTAAATAATAATAGTAAAATAAAATTTAAAATAAGAAATATTTGTGATTTAAAGTAACCACAAATTCTTCTGCTACCTCTATCTGTGCTTTTGTAACATGATGCTACAGACACTCTTGTCAAGAGATAGAATCCATGACTCTGTCCTTTCCGTGTAAATTAACCTCAGCACTTGTTTTAGCCAATGATAAAATAGTAAATAACAAAAACTAGGGACTTGGAAAGAACACTTAAGCATTAATACTTCCTCTCTACTGTGTATGGAAATATTCTAATCACCACATTCAAAAAAAAAAATCAAGGGAATAACCTGTGAGAGGATAAAAGATACATTGACCCAAACCCTCTTTTGGCCCCCAGGGGTGGGGTGGTCAACCAAAGGACCCTAGATGGAGAGCTGTGGAGCTAAGTCAAACACAGCTGGATAGCAGAGGTCAGCCAAGACAAACAAAAGAATCACACAACTCCGCCCAGCCCAAACCGTTCCTCCAGCGTTGCTATTTTTCTTTAATTGACTCATTTACAATAGAGAAAGAAGAGAGGACCAAAGCATCACTTTGGCAAAGGCAGCACCAGGGATCAAACTCAGAACTTCATGTTTTCGAATCCAGACATTAGGCTCTGTACCACCTGCCCCCCCCCCGGTGCCCCCCCCTCCATGCTATAGTGTTGTTATTTTTAAACAATAAATTGTGGGGTCACTGTGAGACATCAAAAGCTCACTGATAACAATGCTCATAATTTTTTTAAGATTTTTATAAAAAAAAAACTTTATTTATTTATTTATTTATTTATTATTGGAAAGAGGCAGAGAAAAACTGAAAGAGGGGAGGAAGATAGAGGAGAGAGACAGAGAGACCAGCAGACCTGCTTTGCCATTTGTGAAGCAGGTGGGGGACCAGGGGCTTGAACCTGGGTCCTTGTGCACTGTAATGTGTGCACTTAACCAGGTGCACCACTGCCTGACCCCTCAACAATGCTGATAATTTTTACAGGCAGATAGAAGAACAGGCAGATAGAGATTACATGAGGGAAGATCCAGCAGAATATTGTCTCTGTTTTCTGTATGTTTCTAGCTTCTCAATACCTGTCAATGAAAAATTAAAAGATCTCGCAAAGTGCAAGGACCAGCATAAGGATCCCAGTTCGAGCCCCCGGTTCCCCACCTGCAGGGGAGTCTCTTCACAGGCAGAGAAGCAGGTCTGCAGGTGTCTGTCTTTCTGTGCCCCTCTCTGTCTTTCCCTCCTCTCTCCATTTCACTCTGTCCTATCCAACAACAATGACATCAATTACTACAACAATAATAACTACAACACTAAAAAACAAGAACAACAAAAAGGGAATAAATAAATATAAAAAGATTAATGCATTCAGCTGTAGGAAAAGATAAATGTTAGGCCTTTGAATGGCAATGTGTGCATGTGTACAGCTTGATCTTAGCTACACAAGTCAGAAACTGCTCGATGACTGATAGAGTAAACAATGTACCACAGGCAAGGACGTGGGTTGCAGTTCGCAGAACCACATGGAAACAGCATGCCAAAAGGAAGCATTATGAACAGTGGGGGTAGTGCTGTGGTATCTCTCCTCATCTCTCTATCTCTCTCCCTTCTCTTTCTTCTTCTCTGTTTCTCTCTCAATTTGAAGGGAAAAGAGAAACAAAGAAAGGGGTCTACCAGAGGCAGAGCAATCACACAAGCATGAAGCACTGGTAACGTCTCAGATACACACATACACACACTAGCACGCCTACCGACAAATACAAGAAAAAAATTAACTATGGGTTGCCTTGGGATGTTAAAACTATGAACTTTTCTTTCAGGTAAAGTAGCACTGGCGTAAAACACTGTATCATGTGTCAGGAGCACACGTCACACCATACACACACAACCAAAGGTCCAGCTAGCAAACCTCATGGTCCAGAAGTCCCTATACCCGTTCCACGCACCACCTGTCGCTTCTCCTCTGGATTTTATGCTGGACTTGCAGGTCATTCTCTAGACATCTATAAAAACCCAATTTACTTTGTATTCTGATATACTGTATTTTTTTTTCCTTTATTGAGGGAATGGTTCACAGTCAACAGTAAAATACAGTAGTTGGTCCATGTGCCACGTTTTCCACATCACACTCTAACCACCTGCCTAGGTTCTCATCCACCATCATGTCCCAGGACTTGAACACACACACACACACACACACCAGATTCCTTTACTTTAGTTCAATACACCAACTCCAGTCCAATTTCTGCTTTGGATCTAATATACTTTTTAAAATCATATTTATTTGGATTAGCGACAGCCAGAAATTGAGAGGGAAGGGGAAGATAGGGAGAGAGACACCTGCAGCCCTGCTTCACCACTTGCAAAACTTTCCCCCTGCAGGTGGGGATTGGGGGCTTGAACCCTGGTCCTTGCACATTGTAACCTGTGTGCTCAACCAGGTGCACCACTGCCCTGCCCTATTCTAATATACTTTTTAATGAAAATATTTCATTTCACCTCACACCTCCTTCAACAAAATTTCTTTGCTTATAAATGGAGAGAGAGAGAGACAGAAAGGGAGAGGGAGGGAGGAGAGAAAGAGAGAGAGAGAGAGGGAATTTGTTGGAGGGGTGGCAGTAAGCTAAAGACAGAGAGACAAACTCAAAGGAGATTAAAATAATCTAGGAGAAAAATGATATGGGTCCAAAATGAGGCAACAGCTCTAGAGAAAGAAAGTAGTCAGTAAGCAGACTGAGAGAGAAGTCGGAAAGACATGTGAACTGGATGGATTTGTCTTACCCAGCCTAGAGCTGCTTTGTCACATGAAACACAGACAGACTGTAAAGCAGCCTGACTAATCACCATCACCAATGTCAACAGAGGACAAACAGGTGACCCAGAGAGGGAATGAAGTTTCCTTGAGGTCACAGAGAAGTAAGAATAAAAATTAGGCCTTCCTGAAAGTAAAAGTACACAATAGTGAGTACCCCCAACACTTCATCTGCACTATTTCAGCCTTTAGGTCCATGATTGTTCAACAATTTGTTTGGCTTTGTATGTCAACTCTTTTTCAGCCACTGCCAACCAAACTTCCCTGGACAGACGACCCGACCAATGTGTTTTGGAGCTCTGCTTCCCCAGAGCCCCATCCTATTAGGGAAAGAGAGAGGCAGGTTGGCAGTTTGGATCGACCAGTCAACGCCCATGTTCAGCAGGGAAGCGATTACAGAAGCAGGACCTTCCACCTTCTGCATCCCACAATGACCCTGGGTCCATGCTCCCAGAGGGATAAAGACTAGGAAAGCTATCAGGGGAGGAGGTGGGATATGGAGATCTGGTGGTGGGAATTGTGTGGAGTTGTACCCCTCTTATCCTACAGTTTTGTTAATGTCTCCTTTTTTTAAATAAATTTTAAATTTTTTTTTAAAATAGGCCTTCCAATATAGCCTAGAGTTCTTTCCACTTCATTACATAGAAACCCAGGACATCCTGCACTATAAACATATTTAACAAACATTTTATTATTTTATTTTACTTTTTTAATTTCTTTATTGGGGGATTAATGGTTTACAGTAAAAAAAAAAAAATACAATAGTTTGTACATGCATAACATTTCCACATAACAGTTTAACCCCCACTAGGTCCTCTTCTGCCATCCTGTTCCAGGACCTGAACCCTCCCCCACCCACCCCAGAGTTCTCCAGGGATTCAAAAGAGGACAGCATGTTTCTGGCTCCGACTCATCCGTACTGAGATTCTTGATTGAGAGAAAAACAACGTTTGCTTAATAGGTACTCTTACTGCAGTCTACAGCCAGTATCCGGGAGCCTGGACTAATGGCTCTATAACCTGGAGCAAGACCCTCCACCCCCCACCGTACTCATCAGTTCTGGCTTATGGTGGTCCAGGAGATCGAACCTGAGACCTGAGATCCTCAGGCATGACAGTCTTTCACATAATGATTGTGCTATATCTATCGCCCAGCTCAGGAGTTAACTTTCGTGTGTCGAGTTCAAGGCGCCAGTATGCCGGGCTAGCTTCCCGGCGGGAGACAGATGACCAGGGACACATGGCTGAGCAGAGAAGCAATATTTCTTTATTCATGAGCGAACGATTCAAAAAACTAATCTAATCTAATCAAAACCCAAATCTGTCCTCTTTTCTCTCCTCCAGCCGAAAAGTCCAGAACCCAGGAAGTATGTAGGGTAGGGGGTGGGGAGAAGAGCGAAAAGGCAAAGACTAAACCAAAATCTCCCAGAGGCAGGGGGAGTGACACCAAACCAATGTAACAGAATGACCATGTAAATAGACCACAACGTCAGGCAATGTAACAGAAGGGCTCCCAGAAGCACATACCAACATTTATGTGTCTTCATTTCTTCATTGGGTGGTTGGACACCTCAGTGTGAATAAATGTACGTGTCATTTATGACCAGTGTGAAGAACAGACAAAACAGCACAGCCTACTGCTGTCATGCAGGAAATACTCAAGGTAAGCGAGTCCTACTGATAGATTAGGAGTTGTGGCCATCCATAGCCTCCCTCCAGGCCTCTCAGATGTCCCAGTTCAATGAGCCTTTTTAGAGCATCATTTGTTTATTACTGTTTGTTTGCCATTTCTGGGGTCTCACTACTCATGGGTGACTTTTTCAGATACAGAGAGAGAGAGAGAGAATCGGGGTAGACAGCATAATGGTTATGCAAAGAGACTCTCATGTCTGAGACTCTAAAATCCCAGGTTCAATCCCCCACCATCATAAACCAGAGCTGAACAGTGCTTTGGCAAAACAAAAAAAAAATGGGGGGAGGGAGGAGGGAAAGTGGGGGAGGGGGAGGAGGGGAGGGGGGGAAGAGGGGAAGGGGGAAAAAGGGAAGGGGAGAGAAAGGAGGGGGAGGGGAGAGGAGGGAAGGGGGAAAGAGGGGAAGGGGGAGGAAGGAAAGGGGAGAGAAAGGAGGGGGAGGGGGAGGAGGGTGGAGATGGGGAGGAAGGAAGTCTCTGGGGGGCAGGTGGTGGTGCACCTGGTTAAATATACACATCACAGTGCACAAGGACCCAGGTTCAAACCCCTGGTCCCCACCTGCAGGGGAAAAGCTTCACAAGCGGTGAAGCAGGGCTGCAGGTGTGTCTGTCTCTTTCCCTCTCTATCCCCCCCTCAATTTCTCTCTGTCTCTATCTAACAAGTAAATAAAAAATATTTTTAAAAGGAGCGAGACAGAGAATCAGAGAGAGAGAGAGAAAGAGAGGAGGCAAACCCCAGCACCAATTGATGCTTCCTTCAATATAGTGGAGCCTGGGCTGTGCACGTGGCAAAGCAGCGCACTATCTAGGTGAGCGGTTTTACCAGCCTTGTTGATCACTTTGTTAACACTTCCCACCCGCTATTAAGTGGACATTTTTATCTCATGAGGATACTCAAGCCCAGAGTGGTAAAGTGAGTCACACAGCAAGCTCCGGGTTGCCTAACTTATAGTCCTGAACTCACCCCCCCCAAAGAGAAATAACAATAGCAGACTATCAAGATCACCTTTCGGGTGTCCAGAGGCTAATTCGGAGAGGGGCACAGAGACAAGCAGTGAGCTTCAGAGCATCCAAGTCAGGGGCTGACTTAAAGCAGCTCTGCACCAAGAATAATCACTCCCACAGCGTGTGACAGCAGCCCCTCAGAGGCTCTGCAAAAAGACAGCCATGCTTCCTGCTTCCTTCTGGAAATACGTTTCCCAACAGCAGTGACACTGGAGCTGACCCCTGCCTTCTTTCAGTGCTCTGGATTTGTAAAATGCCCTTTTCTTGGGCAAAGAGCTATGGAAGTAGATGGCGGGTCAGTTGTGCGCACTTTGAAAGCCCTCCCTCCACACGCAGGATAGATCTCCTTCATCCTTCAATGTTACCAACCAGGCCCACTGACTCCTAGTAGGACAAAGGCAGTGAATATAACATTTTTTAGAAGATTCAGTAAGAGAAAAAAAAAAACTTGTGTTGAGAAGAGCCTTGATAAGCAGGAACAGGTCTGCAGGAAGTAACCAAAATGAGGCAGATATAAATAGTTTGCGTGGAGATGGGAAGGAAGGAAAACCAGGGAGACTGGGAGGTAGAGTGGGGAAAGTTGCCTCAAATAGTCATGAAAAAGAGAAGCCAGCTACAGTCCAGGTCTCTCCGAGGGACAGCAAAGTAAGAATCAAGGCTGGAAATCAGCATGCAGGGCAGTTACAGGAAAGAGAAGCAACAGGTTCTTAAAGCCTTTCCTGGCCAGCTTACATAGAAAGCGTCTCCCTGTGACAAAATGTTTGCGGCAATCAATAATAATTGTACCTGTCCTTATAAGATGGCTTTGAGCATTGAATAAAAAACCCTGAGTCATCAGAACTTATCACAAGGCCTTTTACATATGAGGCCCCCTATGTAATGGCATCTGCTGTCCTTGATGTTTGGCGGAAGTGAGTTCTTTGTCCTGGGAGGTATTCAAGTAGTCAGGGATAACCAGTGAACCATGAAGCTGTGCTAGGAGAGAGAATCTATCTGTCAGACAAAAGGTGGGATTAGGTGACCTCTACATTTCCTTCCATTCTTGGCTTTTCAATTTCCATCTTATAGAAAGTAGGGTTAATGTGAAGTCCTCTGTTTGGGCCACTCAGGAGGCTCCAGCTTTGTGGGCTTTGTTTGTCCATGTTGGGACTTGCAACTCCCAGCCTGAGAGAGAGCCTACCCAGGAAGGAAGGAAAGCTGCTTCTGCTTCTGCTTCTGCTTCTGCTTCTGCTTCTCCTTCTCCTTCTCCTTCTCCTTCTCCTTCTCCTTCTCCTTCTCCTCCTTTGTCTTCTTCTTTTCTTGATGGCTGCATTCTTAGGATTCCCAAGATACCAGCCCCTTTTCCTCCTAGTGTAAACACTAGGTTCTTACACAGAGGACAAAAAAGGTCACTATCTAAATAGCGTTTGCTCCCAGGCTCTGATCTGAATAATTCAACTCACCCTGGGTGAGAGCACTAGGCTCTGGGCTGATCTCAAGCCCCCTTTGACAGGAATGGTATTGATTTTTGACAAAAAGAGGTCATTGTTTGAGGAGGAGAATGGCCTTCTCACTTCTGGAGCAGAACCAGGTATGGAAACACAAAACAAATCCAACTGACTGAGAGAAGCTGAAGTGGTGAATCCAAATTCCTTTCTTAGCAGGACCTTGAAGAGGAGGAAGCAGTTACTGGTGATTGCGACAAATTCGACAAATTCGGCTTCACTACCACTTGCTTTTATAACCACGGTCTAAAGTGACTCCCACAACACAGGGAAGATAAGCTCTTTAAAGAAAACATAAAAGCATTTGCTTGGCAATTCACCCAAACCTCATCATGCACCACAGACGTTTTTGAAGTTTAACAAAGAAAAGCACATCATTAAAGAATACTGCTCCGTCACCATTCTTATGCAAATCCTTCCGGAGAGTTGGGTGGAAAATTCCATCTCACACACAGTAAGAAATAAATGTTGCAGGGTGGAAATTTCAGCTATACTGAGTTCATCACTCACTCCTATAATCCAAACTACTGTATGTGCACTGACTACGGAATTAGCATTGATCCATTCACCATGTAAACATCAAGTGCTTTCTATTATTACTTGAAATAGCATGCTATCACAATTTCTATTTCCTCCTTCCATCTTAAATAGAAGTATTGCACATTAGCCCTTTCCTTCATGGACTTTTCTGCACAGCTATCGAACTACAGTGTTCAGTGTGGTGCAGAGTCTCCTGCAGACATCTAAGTATTAGCACTAAAGCACTTGATTTCCAAGTCATCTCTGATGGAAGACAATGCACCTTTCATTTGCCCAGAAACCTTTTACCAGTTTCTCTTAAAAGGCAAACATTCTCTTTCTCTCTCTCTCTCTCTCTCTCTCTCTCCCTCTCCCTCTCCCTCTCCCTCTCCCTCTCCCTCTCCCTCTCCCCCCCCTCTCTCTATCATTTTTATTTATTTATTGGATAGAGACAGCCTGAAATTGAGAGGGAAGGGGAGCTAGAGAGAGAGAGAGAGACACCTGCAGCCCTGCTTCACTACTTGCAAAGCTTCCCCCACCCCTGCAAGTGGAGACTTGAGGCTCGAACCCAGGTCCTTGCACATTGTAACATGCACACTCCACCAGGTGTGCCACCATCCAGCCTCTCTCTCTCTCTCTCTCTCTCTTTCCACATACCATCCTTTGCTGTCCATGCCAGTACTGAAACCACCACCATCTGTAGGTCCATCCCTTCAGCACCAACACCACTACCCCCCCCACCCCAGAAGTTCAGCACCATCAGCAGCTCTGAGCTACTGAGGAAATAAAAATTTCCCCCCAAGGCTGAGAACGGTATCTAATTTCAGGAAGACTTGCTAGAGAAGCTCTAGACTTGTATCTCTGCTCCATTGTTCAAATGTCTGGATGTGTGAAGGAAAATTACTTGAGAGAATCCGTCCTGATGTCTGGAAGAACCAAAAGCTATAGTGAAGGGTGAGCATTCGTTGTCCTCTTTGCTGAACTCCACAGTGTGATAGCATGAGGAAATCTGGACTGGGCTCAAGGCCTTAGAGGGCCAATTTCACCTTGCATAGCTTGGACCTACATATGGCTCAATTCCTGTGGCACTGTCTGCTGCCACATCCATCCTGGTCTGGTGCAGTGTTCCTAGTTACCCTGGCCGCTGTGTGCAACTTAACTTGATTCTCACTGTCTTCAGACGGAGTCCAGCAGAGGCTCTCACCAGAATACAGACAATTTCATTTCTGCCCATGAGAATCCACACATTGTAAAGTCAGCCTGTCACAGGGCTGGCTTTCAGGGGTGGAGGCACAGTCCACACTGCTCAGTGTCATTGTTCTCGTTAGCCAACATAGGGAACCTGCAGATTTTCTTCTGAAAAGAGAAAAGCTGTGTCTTTGTTGAATGGGGAAAAAAATGGTTATCTGAAGCCAGCGGAGCACTATTTAGTCACCCTCTCCTGTCCACCAAACTCAAGAATAAGCATAATTAACTAATTAATTGAAAATCTTCTTCAGAGATGGCAGCTTTGTTGCCAAACTTGACTGACTCAAACCTAAACCGGTAATATCCTGAAACTCGGTAGTTTATATCAAGTATTCCCCGAAGAGAGAGTAAGGAAGTCATGAAAAAATTGTATACACCAAGTTCTAACCCTAGTAAATCTTAACACTAACTCTTCTGTCTTTGATTGTTCCTTTGTATCATAAAAACAAAGTTCTATTCATGGAAGTTCTATTCATGGAAGCATCTTTTCAAAAAGTGGAAGCAAAACAAATAGAAATTATTTTCCTTGGGGCCAGATGGTATGCACCTGGCTAAGTACACGCATTACCATGCACCAGGACCTGGGTTCAAGTCCTGTAGGGGGAAAAGCAAGCGTCACAAGGCATCTTTCTGTCTCTCTCCCTCTTTACCTCCCCCTCCCTCTCAATTTATCTCTGTTCTATCAAATAAAACAAAGTTTTAGAAATATTTTTTTAAATATTTGTCTCACAACTGGATTTCCTGACACTATAATCAAAAGTATAACCCTTTTGTTTTGCTTTATCCTTGCCTGAATGAACTTCTGGGTTGAATAGTAACACCTATGTAATTGAGCATACATGGGGCAATGTCCCTCTAAAAATAAGAGGTACTAATGAATCTTCTCACTGAGTACCTCTACTAGAAATAATTCCTTGGGGGGCCATTAGCCAAAGTCTCTCTTGTGCATCCAGCTTGTATGCTGCTACAGAGGACTGAATTTAAGAAGGGTTGGAGCTTTGTGGGCCCCCATAGGGACCTTGCCTCAACTTGGATCAACAATGGTAGAGAAAGTTCCATCCTCCAAAGGGAGGCTGGACAACATACGCTATGCTACACCTGAGGAAGATGGGTCCTGAAATTGGACAGCTTGGAATGTTCCTACTCATGACCACAGAACGTGAGCTCAGATCTACAGGGATCAAATCGATGGGGTTTAAAGTCAACAATATTTATACCTCTTTCCCATATTTGGGAGCTACTCTCTTCCCTGATCCAGCTTTCTGGTCCTTTTCCAGCCATGACATCACCTCCCCAGACAATAATTAGGATCCACCTGCATATCAGATTTCAGGCTCAGGCAAGAAAAAAAAAAAAAAAAAAAAAACACTAGTATAGCCACAGAGCCCTTTGGAATATAACTAAAATATGCCTACTAGCTATCTACAAAATGGAGAGGCCTCCAACACTATCATCTGCACTATTTTAAGCCTCTAGGTCCATGATTGGTCAACAATTTGTTTAGCTTTTTATGTTAACTCTCTTTTCAAACACCAGGTTCCAGATGCTAACATGATGCCAACCCAAACTTTCCCTGGACAGACAACCCCACCAATTTGTCCTGGAGCTCTGCTTCCCCAGAGCCCTGCCCAACTAGGGAAAGAGAGAGACAGGCTGGGAGTATGGATTGACCTATCAACGTCAATGTTCAGCGAGAAGCAATTACAGAAGCCAGACCTTTCACCTTCTGCATCCCACAATGACCCTGGGTCCATACTCCCAGAGGGATAAAGAATACGGAAGCTATCAGGGGAGGGGATGGGATACGGAGTTCTGATGGTGGGAATCGTGTGAAGTTGTACCACTCTTATCCTATGGTTTAGTCAGTGTTTCCTTTTATAAATAAAAAATTAAATTTAAAAAAGAAAAGAAAAAGAAATAAGTAAATAAATAAAAATTAAAAAGAAGGGTTGGAGCAATTATGACAAAAAACACTCTTTTAAAATTATCTTTATTTAAGAGGGAAACAGGTGATCGAGTGCAGAGAGAAACACCTGCAGCACTGCTTCACACTTGTGAAGCTTTCCCCCTGCAGGTGGGGACTAAGGGCTTGAACAGAGGTCCTTGTGCCTTGTAAGGTATGCACTTAACCAGGTGTGCCACCATCCAGCCCTCAAGACTGATACACTTTTTGAAGCCTTTGGAGTTTTACAGCTTTTAGAAAAATGAAGGCCTCACTCTACTGTAGCAATTCCCAAGATTGCAGAGGCCCAGACACCACTGGTTTCTTTGGAGGGATTCTAAGGCAGCTTGTGTACAGCCAGACCCTGGACACAGCCCTCGTCTAATGAAGAAGCTCTTCAGGTTGAGACGGGTGGGAGCCTCTACTCCACCCACCCCACTGAGGGATCCCTGAGTCATTTCTACTGAGTCACTAAGAGGGGCCACCCAGTTCTGGGAGAGACGTGGGTGTGGTTGGAGGGTTATACAATATTTTAAGTAAAGAAACGTCATGAAGTCCTTAAAGCTTAAGGAAAAAAAAATCCTTGCATTTGTAGGAAATCATAGTTGAAGTGTTCTGTCAGCAAAGGAGAAATAGTAACAGCAAGACAAGTAAAAGATTGCTTCTCTATCTTTAAAGGAGGATTCAACTAAGAATTTTGACTGAGCAGTGGCATTCCTTTATGCAAACACTAAGTTAGAAGAAGAAGTCCAGAAATCAATTTATTTTGCTATAGCAACAAAAACAAACAAAAAATATGTAGGAATAAACCTAACCAAAGAATTACAAGACTTGTATACTGAAAATCATGAGTCACTATTCAAAGAAATAGAAAAAGACACAAAAAAGTAAGTGGAAAGATATTTCATGTTCATAGGCTGGAAGAATTAACATAATTAAAATGAATATACTATCCAGAGCCATATACAAATTTAATGCAATCCCCCATCAAGATCCCAACCACTTTTTTTAAGAGAATAGAACAAAAGCTACAAATGTTTATCTGGAACAGAAAAGATCTAGAATTGCCGAAATAATCTTGAGAAGAAAGAACAGAACTGGAGACATTACACTCCCAGATCTCAAATTGTATTATAGGGCCATTGTCATCAAAACTGCTTGGTATTGGAACATGAATAGACACAGTGACCAGCGGAATAGGATTGAGATCCCAGAAGAAAGCCCTCACAACTATGGACATCTAATCTTTGACAAAGGTGCCCAGACTATTAAATAGGAAAAGCTCTCTTCAACAAATGGTGTTGGAAAAATTGGGCTGAAACTTGCAGAAGAATGAAACTGAACCACTGTATTTCACCAAACACAGAAGTAAATTCCAAGTGGATGAAGAACTTGGATGTGAGACCAGAAATTATCAGATACTTAGAGGAAAATATTGGCAGGACTAGTTTCTGTCTAAAATTTTTTTAATATTTTTATGATCTTTATTTTGTTTGATAGAAAGAGCCAGAAATCAAGAGGAAAGTGGGTGATAGAGGGAAGAGAGACAGAGAGACACCTGAAACACTACTTTACCACTTACAAAGCTTTCCCCCGAAGGTGAGGACCAGGAATTTGAACCCAGGTCCTTGCACCAACACCTGCTCCTTCCATCTAAATTTTTTTAAAGACATCTTCAATGAAACAAATCCAGTTCCAAAGAAGATTAAGGCAAGTATAAACCTATGGAAGTGCATCAAATTAAAAAGCTTCTGCACAGCAAAAGTAACCAATACCTAAACAAAGAGACCCCTCACAGAATGGGAGAAGATCTTTGCATGCCATACATCAGACAAGAGTTTAATAACCAGAATATATAAAGATCTTGCCAAACAACAACAAGAAAGCAAATGACCCCATCCAAAAATGGGGAGAGGACATGGACAGAATATTTACCACAGAAGAGATGTGAAAGGCCAACAAACATATGAAAAAAATGTTCCAAGTCATTGATTGTCAGAGAAATGCAAATTAAGACAACAGTGAGATACCACTTCACTCCTGTGAGAATGTCATACATCAGAAACAGTAGCAGCAACAAATGTTGGAGATGTTGTGGGAACAAAGGAACCCTCCTGCTCTGCTGGTGGGAATGTCAATTGGTTCAGCCTCTGTGGAGAACAGTCTGGAGAACTCTCAGAAGGCTAGAAGTGGACCTACCCTATGATCCTGCAATTCCCCTCCTGGGGATATATCCCAAGGAACCCAACACACCCATCCACAAAGATCTGTGTGTACACCTATGTTCACAGCAGCACAATTTGTAATAGCCAAAACCTGGAAGCAACCCAGGTGTCCAACAAGACGAGTGACTGAGCAAGTTGTGGTCTAGATACACAATGGAATACTACTCAACTATTAAAAATGGTGACTTCACCTTCTTTACTATATCTTGGATGGAGCTTGAAGAAAATCATGAAATAAGTCAGAAACAGAAGGATGAATATGGGATGATCTTACTCACAGACAGAAGTTGAAAAACAAGACCAGAAGAGAAAACACAAGCAGAACTTGTACTGGAGTTGGTGTATTGCACCAAAATAAAAGACTCTGGGGTGAGGGGAAGCGTTCAAGTCCTGGAACATGATGGCAGAAGAGAACCTAGTGGAGGTTGAATTGTTATGTGGAAAACTGGGAAATATTATGCTTATAAAACTGTTGTATTTAATATCAACTGTAAAACATTAATGCCCCAATAAAAGATAAATAAATATTTTTTTTAAAGAATTTTGATTGAGAAAGAAAGAAAAAAGGCCTCAAAACAGGTTGAGACAAGTATAGAAAACATTAAAGATAGAGGCTAGGTGGTGGCACATTTGGTAGAACTCACTATTTACAGTGTATTAGGGCCCCAGCTCAACCCCCCCCCCAAGGGAGAAACTTCAGAAGCTGTGCTGCTGTCTCTCCTTTTGTTGTCCTTTTAATATTTATTTATTTGTTTATGTCTTATTGGATAGAGACAGAGAGGAATTGAGAGGGGAGGAGCAGATAGAGAGGGAGAGAGATAGAGAGACACCTGCAGCCCTGCTTCACCACTTGTGAAGTTTCCCTCCTGCAGAGGGGGTGGGCAGGGGGCAGGGATTTAAACTTGTGTCCTTGCCCACTGTAATGTGAGCGCTTAGCCAGGTGTGCCACCGCCTGGCCTCCATATTGTGGTGTTCTTTACCAAGGACTATTTGGGTAGAATTATTTGCAGCACATAATCAACAAAGCTTAAACTCTTTAGAATTTACAAAATATTTTTTAAAAAAATAAATGACTCAATATAAGGGAAAGAATGCAAGTAGAGAATTCATAGAAGGATAGGCGAGGGTGGGGGGAGATAGCATAATGGTTATGCAAACAGACTCATGCCTGAGGCTTCCAAGTCCCAGGTTCAGTCCCCTACACCACTATAAACCAGAGCTGAGCAGTGTTCTGTGAAAATAATAATATTTCAGCCACTAGTTTCCAGATACTACCATGATGCCGACCGGACTTCCCTAGGAAGACGACCCACCAATATATCCAGGAGCTCCACTTCCTCAGAGCCCCGCCCTACTAGGGAAAGAGATACAGGTTGGGGGTATGGATCTACCTGTCAACACCCATGTTCAGCAATGACAGAAGCCAGACCTCCCACCTTCTGCATCCCATAATGACCCTGGGTCCATACTCCCAGAGGGATAAAGAATAGGAAAGCTATCAGGGGAGGGGGTGGGATACGGAGTTTTAGTGGTAGGAATTGTACCCCTGTTACCCTATGGTCTTGTCAGTATTTCCATTTTATAAATAAATAATTTTTTTAAAAAATTAGAAAAAAGAGAATGAGAATAGGGAAGCTTCCAATGGAAGGGAGGGATATGGAGCTCTGGTGGTGGGACCTGTGTGGAATTGTACCCCTGTTAGATTACAAACTTGTTAGTCATTATTAAATCACTAACAAAAATTTAAAGGAGAAAATAATAATAAGCAGAAATAATAAATGAAGGCTAGGTGACTAGTAAATATGTGACAAGGATCTCAGCATCATCTCTGATAGGAAAGGGCAGAATGCAGCAATTACCTACCTACCGCTCTCAGCCCACTGTTAACATTTACAGGGCAAAACTGGGAAATGTTATGCATGTACAGACTGTTGTATTTATTTACCGGCCCTGTAAAACATTAATCCCTCAATAAGGGAAAAAGGTGTAAAAAAAAAAAAAAAACACAACACAAAACATTGACAGGGCATACCATCCAGGGTTGCAAATCAAGTAGAGAAATGGGCATTGTCTGATGGGGGATTGAATTGAAATACAGTTTGAAAGGCATCTTGGCGATATTTATCAACTTAAAATGCATATATATATTTACATGTGCCTGCAAAGATATATATTTGAAAACATTCACTATAGGGGGGTCGGGCAGTAGTGCAGAGGGTCAAACACACATGGCACAAAGCTCAAGGCCAGCATAAGGATCCTGGTTCAAGCCCCCAGCTCCCTACTTGCAAGGGGGTTGCCTCACAAGTGGTGAAGCAGATCAGCAGATGTCTATCTTTCTCTCCCCCTCTCTGTCTTCCCCTCCTCTCTCCATTTCTCTCTGTCCTATCTAACAAGGATATCAATAACCACAACAACAATAACTACAACAATAAAACAAGGGCAACAAAAGGTAAATTTAAAAAATTTAAAAAGAGAAGAAAAAAAGATTGCAAAGGGTCCAGGTGTTGGCACACTTGATTAAGCACATACATTAAAGTGTGCAAGGACCCAGGTTCAAGTCCCTGGTCCCCACCTGCAGGGGGAAAACTTCACAAGCGGTGAAGCTGGGCTTCAGGTGTCTCTCTGTTTCTCTCCCTCCCTATCTCCTTCTTCTCCCCTCTCAACTTCTCTCCCCCTCTATCCAATAATAAATATATATATATATATATACTTTACAAAATGAAATAATTGCAAACGCATAAGAACGTCAATGGTCAGCAATAACCAGATGAAATATGTTCTCTATATACATAAAATGCATGCACACACTTAAAAATGGTGAGGAGGATACATCTCTGCTAATACAGAGGCTCCCAAAGTGCAAAAAAAAATCATTATTTTTATTTTTAAAAAATTTAACAAACATGATATGGGTACATCCTTTTTAAAGAAAACTTTTGATATATACATTTCCAGAAATATAGTTAAGTGTCCAACAAGGATTGGGAGTACAAATGACTTCTGCAGATCTGTGAGAGCAATGAAGGACTAAAACATAAATGTACAGGTGAAAATTCTGTTTGAAAAGATTTCTGTTTCCCCTAAGTAAGCACATAGACACATTTCCCCTAAGAAATAACTGCTTTTCACTTAAGACATTCTATATAAGTATTTGTACTATTTCCACAAGAGCAAAATAGCAAAACTAGGGGCCAGGAGTGGCACACTTGATTAAGCACAAATATCACCACCCACGCACAAGGATCTCGGTTCCAGCCCCCATTCCGCACCTGCTGGGAGGACGCATGATGAGCAGCGAAGCAGGTCTGCAAGTGTCTCTCTTTCTCTCTCCCTCTCTGTGTCTCCTTCCTTCTCAATCCTGTCAAGTAAAAATAAAGTAGAGAGGCTCGGGCTGTAGCGCAGTGGGTTAAGTGCACGTGGCATGAAACTCGAGGACCAGAGGAAGGATCCCGTTCGAGCACCCGGCTTCCCACCTGCAGGGGAGTCACTTCACAAGCAGTGAAGTAGGTCTGCAAGTGTCTGTCCTTCTCTCCCCCTCTCTGTCTTCCCCTCCTCTCTCCATTTCTCTCTCTCCTATCCAACAACAATGACAGCAATAACAACAATAATCACAACAATGATAAAAACAACAAGGTCAACAAAAAGGAAAATAAATATTTTTTAAAAATCATTAAAAATATAAAGTAGAAAGGACAAAGAAAAGGAGGAAACTTAAGTACCTCACTCTCATTTTTTTTTTTCCTCCTCCAGGGTTATTGCTGGGCTCAGTGCCTGCACCATGAATCCACCGCTCCTGGAGGCCATTTTTCCCCCCTTTTGTTGCCCTTGTTGTAGCTTCGTTGTGGCTATTATTATTGCCCTTGTTGATGCAATTCGTTGTTGGATAGGACAGAGAGAAATGGAGAGAGGAGGGGAAGACAGAGAAGGGGAGAGAAAGATAGACACCTGCAGACCTGCTTCACCGCCTGTGAAGTGACTCCCCGGCAGGTGGGCTTCACTCTCATTTTTAAAAGATGTTAATACTTAAATCATACCAAAAGATAAAGGAAAGACAAAGAGAATATCATACTAGAACCCTGATCCTAGAAAGAGTCTTTGTGCTTAACCTGGTGCTCTACCACCTAGACCCCAACACTCCTTTGCTTTAAAATGAGTGTTGTGGTAAGTAGGCAACGTGTTCTGATTAAACTGAGAGCAGTTTGGAATCCTTCGTAGCCTCTCTCCACTCCCTCCCAGCCACCACTGCTGCCCTTAGTTGTGTGGGGCAGTGGGGGGGGGGGGGGGCACTCCCAGGCCCTGCAGGCAATGTCAGTGGCTAAGGATTTTCCAGTGACTCAGTTCTTTTCCAATTCACAAGCTGCAAAAGTAGGACCAGATCCTTCCTACTCAGCAACCCCACCACCCTGGGTCAGACCCCACCCAGATTCAGCTTTGAGCTCCATCCGCTTCTCCCCACCTCACCTCCACTCTCCCAGCAACCTTAGCCCTGACAGCTCCTCCTGCAAAGAGCCGTGGGCAGTGCCAACCATCGCTTCACTGCTCAGCCCCACAAACACCAGCAAGTGTCAGTCTTGCTCAGTCCTGAACTCTGCAGAGTGAGTCACAGGCAAACAGACCAAGGTCTGTACATGAGAGAGAAGCCAGGTCAGAGTTGGTTCCAGCAGAATGCCCCCAGCATTTGTTCTGGGGACTTACAGGCATTTGGCCAAGTCCATCTAAGCCCCATTTTCTTTTTCTTTTTTTTTTTTAATTTATAAAATGGAAATATTGGCAAGTGTTGTTAAAGTTCGGGGCTCCAGCAGGCCGGGCTAGCTTCGCGGCAGTGAACAGAGACTCGAGGACACACGGCTGGGCTGAGAAGCTGCAGTTTAATCTTTATTCACGAATGGGCAAATCACCACACCATGTGCTTCCCCATCATTCTCCCTCCGAGGCTGGAGGCTGCCGCTGGGACTCTGGACATCCTTAGCATAGGGGGCGGGGAGAAAGCAGGGTGTGAAACTAGCAAGGGCCAAACCATTTCTCTCAGAGGTCGGGGGGAAGGGGAGCAAACCAATATGAAACATGCCAACAAGCAAGACCATAGGATAAGAAGGATACAACTCCACAGAATTCCCACCCCCAGAACTCCCTATCCCACCCCCTCCCCTGATAGCTTTCCTATTCTTTATCCCTCTGGGAGTATGGACCCAGGGTCATTGTGGAATGCAGAGGGTGGAAGGTCTGGCTTCTGTAATTGCTTCCCTGCTGAACATGGACATTGACTGGTTAATCCATACTCCCAGCCTGCCTCTCTCTTTCCCTAGTGGGGCAGGGCTGGGGGGAGGGGTTAAGTCCCATTTTCTTTCTCAGGCCTAACCGACTGTCCTAAGTTCACAGAGTCAAGATTAGATAAAGACTGTCTTTGTACACTCAGTCACTGTCCTTTTGAGATATGGATGGTGGCACTGCCCTGCCTCTGAGAACCAGAAATGCCATCTGTCAGTCTGTCTGTCTGGGCCTCACTGCCACTGTAGGCAGATGTTAGCATGTATATTCCTGGTTCTGCCCATTCTGTGGCCCAGAGGGAGAAGCCCTCCTCCTCAGACCTCATGCCTTCCTAGCCTCGGGGAAGTTCTGGTGGCTTGGGTCTGGAGAATAGATTTGCATGCCTGAGGCCCCAGAAGTCCCAGGTTCAATCCTCTGTACCACCATATGCTGGAGCTGAGCAGTATTTCTGCTTTTTCTCCTTCCCTCTCACTCATGAAAATAAATCTTCTAAAGGACATCAACAATAAAAAGCAAACTGATGGCTTAACTGTGAGCAGCTGCCTGTCTTGGTCCAGGCCAGCACTTCTCGGCCAGAGCCTGGCAGAGCCAAGAACATCAGGGCCATGCAGTAACTCCACATAAACACAAGTCCCTGTCCTTCTCAGCACCTCACCAGGGGTCAGAGTCCTCCTCCTTAACTCCAGTGTCTCCCTGGGCTATTGGATGCACCTCTGCTTCTGTGTCCTGCCCCCATGAAAGCCAGGGCAGGCTTTATCACCAGGCACAAAGCCCAGAGAGGACAGAGGTGTGAATGTGGCTTCTGCAGTGCCGAACTCAGGATTCTCTCAGGAACACTGCCTGCCTCTTCCCCAGAGCCCAGCAGACAGTGCTCAGGGGCCACCTACTGGCGGCCAGGGGCATGTGTGACTCAGGGGGTACAGCAGCCCAGGCGCAGAGCTCCTGCAAAGAAACACATGTACAAGTACCCAGTACATCTTGCGCATGTGCGCTCACACAAGAACATACAGCCCGCATGCCCAAACATGTATGTGAATGGAGCCAGCCATTACTTTCAAGCGTGTGCATACAAACACGAGCCCAAGCACACAAACACGTAGACATAACATAATAACAGAAAGTCTGGGGCGGGGCAGAGGTGTGACACAGTAGCAAAGACTCAGCCATCAACATGGAGAGGGGCTTCCTACTAGGTCCCAAAGCAAGACAAAACATCAGAGATGGTATAGGGTCTAAAAAGGGAGCAGGTGAGGGGGCAGTGGTAGCACATAGTGTGAAGCTCAAGGACACGTAAAACCTGAACTGGAGTTGGTTTATTGCAACAAAGTAAAGGACTCTGGTATGTATGTATGTATGTATGTATGGATGGATGGATGGATGGATGGGGAGAGAATATAGGTCCAAAAAGGATGATAGAGGACCTAGTGGGGCTTGTACTGTTATATGAAGAACTGGGAAATGTTATGCATATGCAAACTATTGTATTTACTGTTGAATGTAAAACATTAATTCCCCAATAAATAAAATTTTTAAAAAGACTCTGGTGGGGGGGAGAGTACAAGTTCTGGAAAAGGATGACAGAGGACCTAGTGGGGGCTCTATTGTTATGTGGAAAACTGAGAAATTGTATGCATATACTATTGTATTAATGGTCGACTGTAAAACATTAATCCCCCAATAAAGAATTTTTTTTAAAAAAAGAAAACCAAACAAGTGGTGAAGCAGGTCTGCAGGTGTCTGTCTTTCTCTTTTTCTCTCTTTATCTCCCCCTTCTCTCTCAATTTCTCTCTGTCCAATAAAATGGAAAAAATAGCCAGGAGCAGTGGATTTGTAGTAGAGGCACCTTGGAAGCAAAAAAAAAAAAAAAAAAAAAAGGAGGAGGGGATGGGTCCCTCTTTGAGAAGCTGAAGCCGTGGGCTGACATCCCAGGTGAAGTGCTCAAGGGCTGACAGAGCCTCAGAAGCCTGTTTTCAGGGGCAAGGAAGGACTCTAGCTACCTTAACAAGCAGCTACTGTGTGCCAGCATTGTTCTCAAACTATTTTTGAAATATTTATGCATTTATTTATTCCCTTTTGTTGCCCTTGTTGTTTTATTGTTGCAGTTATTATTGTTGTTGTTACTGATGTCGTTGTTGGATAGGACAGAGAGAAACGGAGAGAGAAGAGGAGGACAGAGAGGGGGAAAGAAAGACACACAACTGTAGACCTGCTTCACCTGTGAAGCGGCTCCCCTGCAGGTGGGAAGCTGGGGGCTTGAACCGGGCTGGTCCTTGCGCTTTGCACCATGTGCGCTTAACCCACTGCACTACCGCCCAATTCCCTCTCGAGCTATTCTTATCCGCCTTTACTTCCTTGCACTGTGAGAAGTGTTACTAGCTCTCACAGCCACCCTGAACAAGTTGCCACCTGTCTTGTTCTTGCCCTTATTCTTGTCCCTAATATTTACTGTCCTACCTGATGCACCAGATCGATGCTTCTGCTCGCTCTGGCTGTGTGCGTCATGGAGCCATCTAAGCAAGTCTTCCGAGCACCTTGTCTCATCCTTTCTGCCCTTCATAATTCACACAGATTAGCTGGACACCGCAAAACAGTGTCTGGTGATAGTCTCAGTGTCTTCTTGTTGTGAAGACTGAGACTAGAATCCCTTGTCTCTGTTTTACCTCCTCGCCTTCCTCTCCCGTCTCATTGAACACCTCTTGGCCCACTTGTTCTAGTCCACGCCAGTTGTTATTAGTTTCTGAAATGCCTCCTGCCTCCTCCCGTCTTTGGGGGACTTTGCACAGGCTCTGTCTACCCCGAGTTCCCCTACTCCCATCCCCTTGCCTGATAAATTCTTCCTCAGCTCTTTTTCATACATCGATTCCTCCTGGATGCCATACTTGCCCCTGGATCCTCTCCCCCAGTTAAACACTCCCAGCTTCCTGTAGTGTTCTATCACAACACACAGCAGTGCTTGTAATTACCTATCTGGGTTGTTATGTGATTACCTAGACTCCCAGCTCCATGAGGCTAGAGACACTGTCTGTTGTTCACTCCCCTTTGCGCGAGTTCTCACAAATTGGCCATGCTGGAGAAGATGGTATTCAAACACTGTTCCTTTGACTCCACAGGGCATCCTGGAATTCAACACGTCTCTCTGCACTTCACAGTGCTGGTAGAGAAGTACCAGGGGGCAAAGCCGGCATAGGGCAGTACCAGAGACACAAACTCTTCTTGATCCCAGGCCTCCTAAGCCTCAAGACGAGGGCCTGGCTTGCCCTATCCAACCCAGCCCATCATCTCATGAGCTGTGACCCTCAGCAGGCCAGCCTGAATATGTTTCAACCTCAGCAAGCCTGTGTGATCCCCTTTATTGAGCAAAATAACTGCTTGACAGAAAGTGTTGCTTGCCTCAGAACTCTGGTTGGTGGATAAATGAAAATAAATCAAAAGGGCCAGCAGATGCTCACACCATTTAAGGATGGGGGGCAAGCTTTCCATTCATGCTGGTAAAGGCATTCGTAATAAAGAGAACACTGACCTAACAAAAAGAGGTGAATCTTCTGTACACTTCTTTTTTTTGCTATTATTTGTTTATTTATTATTAGATAGAGACAGCCAGAAATCAAGAGGGGAGAGGGAGATAGAGAGCGAGAGAGAGAGAGAGAAAGAGAGAGAGACAGACACCCGCAGCCAGGCTTCACCACTGGTGAAGCTTTCCCCCTGCAGGTGGGGGAGCCAGGGGCTTGAACTTGATTACACTGATCTAGACAAGCCCCCTTCCCAGGAGCAGCTGCAGGCTTTGCTGGGCTCTTTATTCAGAACTTATTAGGGATTTTAAGACAGTGACCACAGAGCATTAAGTCAAGGGCCCGGTCTTTCCAAGCTTGCAGCGACACATCCTGCTTCCACCCTGCTCCTTCACTTTGGATAAGTAGGCGGGCCTGAGTAACCCACAGTGTAATTCAACCCACTAAAGCTCCCACCAGTGCCCAGCCCAGTCCTCAGAAAAGCCAGAGGGCCATGGTGGAAGAGCAGTGGTACATTACTGGAAAGGTAACCGGATGTGTCTTTACTCCTTTGTTCAAGAAGACAGGGTTGGATGGGCTCCACTCCAGATGTCAGGTTGTCAAGGGATAACACTGCGATGTCAGATTGCTAACAGACGGGGCGTGGGGGTGGGTGTCTCCCTTGATTGACCCCACAGACATTCTGCAAAAGCCTGGCTACATTTTGGAGGAAGGTGTGAGGGAAAAAATGATGGTGACCGTTACACAGACTCTGCAAGGACACAGAAGTCTTTGGGGGGATGGACAGCCTCTTGGAGAGCTCAACAGCTTCTTGAAGTAAGCTACAGTTCTCTTCATGGATGCAAAATCATCCAGGGGTCCATGCTCCCAGAGGGATAAAGAATAGGAAAGCTATCAAGGGAGGGGAGGGGACAGGGAGTTCTGGTGGTTGGAACTGTGTGGAGTTGTACCCCTCTTATCTTGTGGTCTTGTCAGTATTTCCATTTTATAGATAAAAAAAAAATTTTAAGGGAGTCAGGCGGTGGTGCAGCAGGTTAAATGCATGTGGCACAAAGCACAAGGACTGGCGTAAGGATCCCGGTTCGAACCCCCAGCTCCCCACCCACAAGGAAGTAGCTTCACAAACTGTGAAGCAGGTCTGCGGTTGTCTGTCTTTCCTCCCCCTCTCTGTCTTCCCCTCCTCTCTCCATTTCTCTCTGTCCTATCCAACAGCGACAACATCAATAACCACAACAATATTAAACAACAAGGGCTACAAAAGGGAAAATTAAAAAAAAAAAATTTAAGACAAAAAAAAAATCATCCACAATACCACTGCCTCCATATGTCAACTCCCTTGCCCATGAGGATGGGTGTTGGAGGGCTTCTGGTCCCATTCCATCCGGAGTCCTGAGTTCCAATGATTTTGCCAAAGAAAGGTCAGGAAGGAGAACAATTATCCTTCAATTACCCCTCCCTCCACAAGGAGTGTGAGTCAGCATTTGTTGTTTAGGACAGTAAACTGAGCTCGGTGTTGGGAGCTTTACCTTTTATTTTATTTATTTTATTTATTTATTTACCTATCTGCCTCCAGGGTTATCGCTGGGGCTCAGTGCCTGCACTACAAATCCACTGCCCCTGTGGCCAATTTTTTTTTCCTTTTTTTTTGGATAGGACAGAGAGAAATTGAGGGAAGAGGGGAAGATAGACAGAGAAAGATAGACACCTGCAGACCTGCTTCACTACTTGTGAAGCTACCCACCCTCCTCCCCGCCCCCCCCCCCCCAGGTGGGGAGCCTGGAGATTGAACCAGGAGCCTTGCACAGGTCCTTGCACTTCATACCATGTGTATTTAACCCTGTGCGCCATCGCCAGGCCCCAGACCTTTTGCATTTAGAGTTCCCTAAGGTATCTCCACCCCTTACCTTGAGACCATAGGAAAGTTGTTTTCATTTTAATTGAAATCTCATACAGTGTTTACCATATGCCAAGGACTTCTCTGAATACTTTTATACATACTAATTCCTTAAGTCAACAAAGCTACCCTACAAAGTGTGCGCTGTGGATATTACTCTCTATTACTAATGGTGAGCAAACTGGAAACCAGAGTATGCAGACACTGGCCAAATGTCACATAGATGGTCACTAACAGATCAAGGGTTTCAACCCAGACAGGCTGGCTCCAGAATCTGTGCCCCTTAACCCGTTACGTTGTCTTGCCTTTGCTGACTCAAAAAATCAACAGATGAGCGCATAAGCTTAACTCCAATCTTGGGCCTGATAATTTTTATGCTATTTAGATCTAAACCCCCTGCCGACTGGAACTGTGCAAGTATGATACCTTCCAAGGAAGGTAACTTGGATTAAGACTTTGGGCGTTGGATTGAGACAGAAATTCAAATGCAAGCTCTTCCGTTACATAAACTATAGACCTCAGATGACTAATTCTTTTGTTGCCCTTGTTGTTTTTCATTGTTGTTGTAGTTATTATTGTTGTTGCTACTGATGTCATTATTGTTGGATAGGACAGAGAGAAATGGAGAGAGGAGGGGAAGACAGAGAGGGGGAGAGAAAGACAGACACCTGCAGACCTGCTTCACCGCCTGTGAAGCGACTCCCCTGCAGGTGGGGAGCCGGAGGCTCAAACCAGGATCCTTACGCTGGTCCTTGCGCTTTGCACCACGTGCGCTTAACTCACTGCACTACCTCCCGACTCCCCTGTTGTTTTTTTAACCAGAGCACTGCTCAGCTCTGGTTTATGGTGGTACTGGTGATTGAACATAGGACCTTTGGTGTCTCAGACATGAAAGTTTTTGTGCATAACCATTGACCATTTCCCCAGACCCCTAGGTCATTTAAAAATATATACTTATTTTTGAGAGAGGAGAAAGGAACAGAAAGGGAGAGACATCAAGGCACCAACTGCTCCATCATCCATAGAGTTCTCTTGGTGTTGTCCTTGGTACCCCATATGATGCCAGGGATGGAGTCCAGGGTTTCTCTTACAGTAAGTCTATGCTTTACCCACTGAGCCATCCCCTGGTCCCCTCTTTCTCTTCTTCCAAGGATACTTAGTTTTGTAGTCCAGGAGATGGTGCAGTGGATAAAGCATTGGATTCTCAAGCATGAGGTCCTGAGTTCAATTCCCAGCAGCACATGTACCACAGTGATGTCTGGTTCTTTCACTCTCCTGTCTTCTTCATAAACAAAATAAACCTTTAATTCTGTTGCCTTTGTAAAAAGTACCAGAGACAACCAAGGTTGGGACTGCAACATTCAATTTAGAGAGTTTGCATCCCAACAGAGTTCATGTGAGGAGTGCACTAAAATTCAAAGGAAACAGAGCGAGCTCCACCAGGACGCGTGGTAGTGTTCCTGGTAGAGGCCAGAAACGGACAGAAGCAAAGGGTAGATGAGGAATGACTGAAGAAATGATTCAGTGCTAGAACTCTGGGCTTGCAGCCAGGATCTCCCCAGTTCAGCCCCGGCACAGAGTGTGCTCTGGCTCCTTTGACTCATGAAAAACGCTCCTTCACATGTAGTCAATATAATAAATCTTATGGAGAAAAAAAAAGTTTAAGGGAGGACAAAAAAGTAACATCTCCACCCTCTCAAATCAGCCTCACATGCAGTTTCTGCCTGACCATTACCATCTCCGCTCACTTTATTGTAAGAGGGCTGGTTTCCCCTATAGGGGAACAACCACCAAATCTCATTTTGGAGAAGGGAATTCTTCGACTTGAAATACCTCCAGAGTATTTGAACCCCTTCGAGCCACGTGAAGGGGATGTGTTTATAAGTAAACATTTGGATGGATTCACATTTGGAACAGCAAGATGGCTGGAGGTGTTTGATTGTAGAGTTATTTCAAGACAGTTTATTCCCAAGAGGGTGAGAATGCACATCTAATCCAAATGGCAAAATTGGGAACAGAATCTGAATAGTAGATCCAGAGGCTTCCAGGGTGACTTCTCCTTCTTGTAAACCCAAAGAGTCGGAGCATGTGAGATGAAGCCCTCTGGCACCTTTTCAGCATCTAAGGAGAATGATCTTATGTTTCTCTCATAGGTTAGGTTTCCAGGGACAGCAAAGAAGGCAAGCTTTTGAAATCGTCCTGACTTGAAAACACACGCTGATCACCATGCTCCCCTACCAACGTCATTTGCTTGGAATATTCTGGATGCATTCATTTAACACTGATTCAGCTCCTACTACGGATCCAGCACACCACTATTCCTTGAGAATTAAAACAGAGACAGAAATAGAAGGTGCTTTTAAGAGAATAGAACACTACAATCATTTATCTGGAACATGAAAACAGCTAGAATTGCCAAAACCATCTTAAGGAAAAGAAACAGAAATGGAGGCATCACACTCCCAGACCTTAAACTATATTATAAAGCCATCATCATCAAAACAGCACGGTACTGGAACAAAAATAGGCACACAGACCAGTGGAACAGAATTGAAAGCCCAGAAATAAACCCCCACACCTATGGACATCTAATCTTTGATAAGGGGGCCCAAAGGATTAAATGGAAAAAGGAGGCTCTCTTCAATAAATGGTGCTAGGAAAACTGGGTTGTAACATGCAGAAGAATGAAATTGAACCACTTTATCTCACCAGAAACAAAAATCAACTCCAAATGAATCAAAGACTTAGACGTCAGACCAGAAACAATCAAATACTTAGAGGAAAATTGGTAAAACAGTTTCCCACCTACACCTCAAGGACATCTTTGATGAATCAAACCCAATTGCAAGGAAGACTAAAGCAGAAACAAACCAATGGGACTACATCAAATTGAAAAGCTTCTGCACATCCAAAGAAACTATTAAACAAACAGAGATACCCCTCACAGAATGGGAGAAGATCTTCACATGCCATACATCAGACAAGAAACTAATCACCAAAATATATAAAGAGCTCAGCAAACTTAACACCAAAAAACCAAATGACCCCATCCAAAAATGGGCAGAGGATATGAACAAAACATTCACTACAGAGGAGATCCAAAAGGCTAACAAACATATGAAAAACTGCTCTAGGTCACTGATTGTCAGAAAAATGCAAATTAAGACAACACTAAGATACCACCTCACTCCTGTAAGAATGGCATACATCAAAAAGGACAGCAGCAACAAATGCTGGAGAGGCTGTGGGGACAGAGGAACCCTTTTACATTGCTGGTGGGAATGTAAATTGGTACAGCCTCTGTGGAGAGCAGCCTGGAAAACTCTCAGAAGGCTAGACATGGACCTTCCATATGACCCAATAATTCCTCTCCTGGGGTTATACCCCAAGGACTCCATAACATCCAACCAAAAAGAGGTGTGTACTCCTATGTTCATAGCAGCACAATTCATAATAGCTAAAACCTGGAAGTAACCCAGGTGCCCAACAACAGATGAGTGGCTGAGAAAGCTGTGGTATATATCCACAATGTAATACTATGCAGCTATCAAGAACGATGAACCCACCTTCTCTGATCCATCCTGGACATACCTAGAAGGAATTATGTTAAGTGAGCTAAGTCAGAAAGATAAAGATGAGTATGGGATGATCCCACTCATCAACAGAAGTTGAGTAAGAAGATCTGAAAGGGAAACTAAAAGCAGGACCTGACCAAACTGTAAGTAGGGCACCAAAGTAAAAACCCTGTGGCGAGGGGTAGACATGCAGCTTCCTGGGCCAGTGGGGGGTGGGAGTGGGTGGGAGGGATGGGTCAGTCTTTAGGTGGTGGGAATGGTGTTTATGTACACTCTTAGTAAAATGTAGTCATATAAATCACTAGTTAATTAATATGAGAGGGGGAAAATTAATTGTATGTCTCGAAGTTTTTCAAAACACAAACTGAATCTTTTCAATATATAGGCTGTGTAATTGATATGCAGACTCTCTCAAAAGCCTAGACCAAGTAGATCAGAAGCAACCAATAGCACAGCTATATACAAGATACTGGGTACTGTACAGCAAACCCTAACAAAAGGACTTTTCAAAGTTAACCCAATTACCAAATAATGTGATGATAACATTAACTATCGATTGTCTTTTTGAACCCTAAGACAGCAGGAACCTCACATCTCCACTATAGAGCCTATATTTCCCCCAGTCCTAGAACCATTGGATAGGGCCCACTTTCCTGTATGCCTCTCCCAATCCATATCAAATAATATTGCATATGCCGATCACAACCTAACCAACACAATGATTGCCACCTCAACATGCTTCACTTCAGACTGTGTCCAGAGACTTCACATGTGGAATGACAACCCTTCAACTTCATTACTCAGGTGAGACCTTTCCTTTCATAGTATACTCTAATTTCATCTCAGGTGGTTCACTTTCTAACAAAGTCCCAAAACCTAGATATACACCAGTTTCTGTGAGAGAGAGCTTATGTTCACACGTATCCATAAACTACTGCAAAATATATACCTGAAAGCAGAAGTACACTAGAGTTTGCAGTGAGTACCTGCCTAACACTTCCTCTCCACTATTCCAAGCTTTGGGTCCATGATTGCTCAACAATTTCTTTGGCTTCGTATGTTAACTCTCTTTTCAGTCACCAGGTTCCAGATGCCATCAGGATGCCGGCCAGGCTTCCCTAGACTGAAGACCCCACCAATGTGTCCTGGAGCTCCGCTTCCCCAGAGACACACCCTACTAGGGAAAGAGAGAGGCAGACTGGGAGTATGGACCGACCGACCAGTCAACGCCCATGTTCAGCAGGGAAGCAATGACAGAAGCCAGACCTTCCACCTTCTGCAACCCACAATGACCCTGGGTCCATGCTCCCAGAGGGATAGAGAATGGGTAAGTATCATGGAAGGGGGTGGGATATGGAGATTGGGTGATGGGAATTGTGTGGAGTTGTACCCCTCCTACCCTATGGTTTTGTTAATTAATCCTTTCTTAAATAAAAAATATTTAAAAATTTAAAAATTTTAAAAAAAAATAGAAGGTGCTGAGACAGAAGGGAGGTCCACAGTTGCTTGCGGGGAATCCAGTTCAAAGGACTAATGCTTAGGAACGGGAAGTCAGCCTTATAAGCAGAACATACAGGGCAGAGAATCCCAGTAGGAATGGGAACAGGAGTCAGTCATCCAAAACTTATGGAAGTTAGTGAGGATACAGGAGTGGCAAAACCTGGAGTGGGCATCTTAACACCGGGTGATGGGGGTGGCGGGCAGCATCACGTCTCAAGCCACAGCAGGAGGTCTCAGTGGCCAGTACTGAGTACCCCTTCCTTGTTCTAGCAAAGAGGCTGAAGCAAGCCCAAGCCTCCTGCCCAAAGGAGGTGCCAGCAGCAGTCTGGAGGCGCATGGGATGGGGATGAGAGACACCCTGCAGAGGGACTAAAAGATGAGAATGGTCCATCAAAGGAGACTGAGGCTATTCAAATCCACCCACCTGGAGAAACTGAGTGGCCAAGGGGCTCCTTGAGAACTGGCATTTCAAGCCCCACCCGCCCCAACTAAGTGTACCCCAGAGGCCTTCAGCTCACTGTGAATTTGGGACGCCACCTCCTGACCTTCTTGGATATATCATTTTCTCATTAAAGGGCCTTTAGGATGTCAGGGGAGACTGTGAAGTGGTAGGACACCAGCTTTCATGCCTCAAGTCCTAGAAGTTGCAGGTTCAATCCCCAGCACCACCATATGCCAGAATTGAAAAGTTAGTGCTCTGGTGTCTCTCTCTCTGTCATATATATATGTATATGTATATGTATATATAATAGAGCTTTAAATGAAAGTTTTTCAAGAGACTGGCTCACTTAATAATGACCTTTTTTGGCCAATACCTGACCACCCCGTCATCTGAGGCCTTAGCTAGGGAATCCTGGGATTCCTAGAAATATGATGGGCCTGGACTTTTTCTTCTTTTTTGTTTTTTATAAAAAGGAAACACTGACAAAACCATAGGATAAGAGGGGTACAACTCCACACAATTCCCACCACCAGAACTCCATATCCCATCCCCTCCCCTGGTAGCTTTCCTATTCTTTATCCCTCTGGGAGTATGGACCCAGGGTCATTGTGGGATGCAGAAGGTGGAAGGTCTGGCTTCTGTCATTGCTTTCCTGCTGAACATGGGCGTTGACAGGTCGATCCACACTCCCAGCCTGTCTCTCTCTTTCCCTAGTGGGGCAGGGCTCTGGGGAATCAGAGCTACAGGACATATTGGTGGGGTTATCTGTCCAGGGAAGTCTGATTGGCATCATAGTAGCATCTAGAACCTGGTGGCTGAAAAGAAAGTTAACATACAAAGCCAAACAAATTGTTAACTAATCATGAGCCTAAAGGCTGGAATAGTGCAGATGAAGAGTTGGGGAGTGGGGAGTTCTCTATTTTGTAGATAGCTTAGTAGGCCTATTTTAGTTATATTCCAAAGGGCCTGTGGCTATACTAGTTTTTTTCTTTCTTTCTTTTTTTCCCCTGAGCCTGAAATCTGATATGCAGGTGGATCCAAGCTATTGTTTGGGGAGATGATGTCATGGATAGAAAAAGGACCAGAAAGCTGGATAAGGGAAGAAAGCAGCTCCTAAATATGGGGAAGGTGTATAAATATTGTTGACTATAAACCCCATCGATTTGATGTGATCTGGGGCCAATAATCAGCTTAGGAGCCTATGTGACCTCTGCATCCCTGTAGATCTGAGCTCACATTCTGTGGTCATGAGTAGGAACATTCCAAGCTGCCCCAATATCAGGACCCATCTTCCTCAGATGTAGCCTAGAGTATGTTGTCCAGCCTCCCTTCGGAGGATGGAACATTCTCTACCATTGTTGATCCAAGTTGAGGGCAAGGTCCTATGGGGGCCCACAAAGAGGTCTATTGTGTTGTTCCTGATAGAGATGGCTGGTAACACTGGAGAGAGGGATTTATTTGAGGTCTAGGGCCTAGACTTCTAATAGATCCCTTTCTCCACCATCACTGGTCACTTCCATCAGAAGCAACATCATAAGTCCTCTCGCTAGCCACTCCAGGAACTTGTCCTCCTAGTAAATTGGCAGCAGTAGAGACTGCCCCACTCTCTGATGGGAGGCTGGGTCAACATACTCTGCTGCTCAAGAATGACAAGTCCTGAAATGAGTGCAGCCTAAAAAGTTCCCAGCTGTGACCATGGACTGTGAGCTCAGACTGACAGGGATCAGCGGTCACACAGGCTCCTGTGCGAAACAGGAATAGATATGGGCCTTGGGTCAGATTGATGGGATAAACATGTTCTTCAAGTTTGGGAACTACTCGCTGCCCTAATCCAACTTTCTAGCCCTATTCTCAACTCTGACACCATCTTCCCAGACAATATTTTTGTCCACCTCCATGTTAATTATCAAACTCAAGCAAAAACCATGAAAGTCATAGGTCCCTAGGAGCCTACCTAAAATAGATATCCTAGCTTCTTTCTACCCGAAGATCCCTGTTCTCATCTGCTCTACACCTTCTTTTTGGTTCCCCTGCATTAAGTATTTTGTCCTACTTTATATCTTACCACCTTATATCTTACCACCTTTAAGCCACCAAGTTGCAGATGCTACCATGATGCTATCCTGATTTCCTGGGCAGATGACCTCACCAATGTGTCCTGGAACCCCACCTCCCCAGAGCCCTGCCCCACTAAGGAAAGATAGAGACAGGCTAGGGGTATATGGATCCACCTGCCAACACCCATGTCCAGCAGAGAAGTAATTACTAATTACAGAAGCCAGAACTCCCACCTTCTTCACCAGGGTCCCTGGTCCATGCTCCCAAAGGGATAAAGAATAGGGAAGCTTTCAATAGAGGGGATGGGACATGGACCTCTGGTGGTGGGAACTGCATGGAATTGTACCTCTGTGATCTTACAATCTTGTTAATCATTATTAAATCAATAATAAAGAAATTTTTTAAAAAGATGTATTCAACTACTGGGGGTTTTCTGGGCCATGAGGCAACAAAGCCTTGTAAGCTCTGTGGACATCAGCTGGACACTTCTCAGAGCCCCCGGAATGTCTAAAGCTGTGTAAGCTACTGCCCTCAGATAAGAGGAGCTCAGTACAGGACATGGGCCCTGGCTGCTGGCTAACAGGACCACACCTACACAATACCAGAGAACAGATGAGAAAATCACCATGTTTCCACTGAGACACATTCTCTACTAATTAAAATAATCCAATCTTAGCAGCGTTTTTTCTTTTTCTTTCTTCCTTTTTTTTTTCTTTTTTGGCTCCAGGGCTATTGGAACTATGAATCTACTGCTCCTGGGAGCCATTTTTTCCATTTTATGGGGTAGGACAGAGAGAAACTGAGAGAGGAGGGGAAAATAAAGAGGAAGAGAGAAACTGAGACACTTGCAGACCTGCTTCACCACTTGTGAAGCTATCCTCCTCTGCAGGTGGGGAGTCAGGGGCTCGAACTGGGACCCTTGCCCTTCATACCATGTGCACCTTCCTATCTGGTGTGCCACTGCCTGCCCCCCCCCCAGCCACTTTATAATGACATAAAAAACAGTTGGGATTCCACATAGTGGTCCCTGGTGGAGTGCATACATTACAGTGCACAAGGACCCAGGTTCAATACCCCAGTCCCCACTTACAGGAGGAAAGCTTCACAAGTGGTGGATCAGGGCTCTCTCTCTCTTTCTCTCTCCCTCTCTACCTCCCCCTCTCAAGTTCTCTCTGTATGCAAAATAATAATAATAATAGAGTTTCCAGGAGCAATGTATTCATCGTGCAGGCAGTGAACCCCAGCAATTACCTTGATGGTAATTGAGAGAGAGAGAGAGAGAATAAGAACAATAG